>NW_028227661.1:45774-96433 GCF_978045245.1 Mus caroli
CAGTGTGAATTTTTAATTTTCGACGTTTTTCAGGTTTTTTAGTCATATTCTGGGTTCTACAATGTGATTTTCTTATGTCCACGTTTTTCAGGTTTTCTTGCCATATTCCTGGACCTTCAGTGTGAATTTTTAATTTTCCACTTTTTTCATGATTTCTTGCCATATTCTGGGTCCGACAGTGTAATTTTAATTTTAATGTTTTTCAGGGTTTCTCGGCATATTCTGGGTCCTGCAGAGTGATTTTCTCATTTCCCAGTTTTTGAAGTTTTTTCCTAATTCTGGTTCCTACAGTGTGATTTTCTCATTTTCCACCATTTTCAGGTTTTCGTGCTGTCTCCGGGTCTTTCGTGTGAGTTTTTAAATTTCTACTTTTTTCAGGTTTTCTCGACATATTCTGGGTCATACAGTTTGAATTTTAAATTTTCCAAGTTTTTCAGGCTTTCTTGCCATATTCTGCGTCCTACAGTGTGAATTTTAAATTTTCCACGTGTTTCAGTGTTTCTTGCCATATTCTGGGTCCTACAGTGTGAATTTTTAATTTTAAAAATTTTTAAGTTTTTTTCATCATATTCTCGGTCCTACAGTGTGATTTTCTCATTTCCACGTTTTTCAGGGTTTATTCCATATTCCAGGTCCTTCAGTGTGAATTTTTAATTTTCCACGTTTTTTAGTGTTTCTCGCCATATGTGGGTAATACAGTGTGAATTTTTATTTTCCACTTTTTTATGGTTTCTTGCCATATTGTGGATCCGACAGTCTGAATTTTTAATTTTCACGTTTTTCTGGGTTCTCAGCATATTCAGGGTTCTGCAGTGTGATTGTCTCATTTTCCACGTTTTTCAAGTTTTTTCATAATTCTGGGTCCTACAGTGTGATTTTCTCATTTTCCAACTTTTTCAGGTTTTCTCGCCTTATTTGGGTTCCTTCACTGTGAGTTCTTAATTTTCTACTTTTTTTAGGGTTTCTCGCCATATTCTGGGTCTTACCGTGTGAATTTTAAATTTTCCACGTTTTTCAGAGTTCCTTGCCATATTCTGGGTCCTACAGTGTGAATTTTTAATTTTAAACGTTTTTAAGTTTTTTTTTTTTGTCATATTCTGGGTCCTACAGTATGATTTTCTCATTTTCCAACTTTTCAGGTTTTCTCAGCATATTCTGACTCCTACTGTGTGAAGTTTTAATTTTCCACCTTTTTCAAGGTTTCTTGCTATATTCAGGTCCTACACTGTGAATTTTTAATTTTCCACCTTTTTCAGGTTTTTTCGCCATATTTGGGGTCCTTCACTGTGAGTTTTTAATTTTCTACTTTTTTTTATGGTTTCTTGCCATATTCTGGGTCCGACAGTGTGAATTTTGAATTTTCACGTTTTTCAGGTTTTTTTGCTATATTCTGGGTCTGATAGTATGAATTATTAATTTTCACGTTTTTCAGGGTTTCTTGGCATATTCTGGGTCCGGTAGTGTGATTTTCTCATTTTCCACGGTTTTCAAGTTTTTTTGTAATTCTGGGTCCTACTACAGTGTGATTTTCTCATTTTCCACCTTTTTCAGGTTTTCTCGCCATATTCTGTGTTCTACAGTGTGATTATCTCATTTTCACCTTTTTCAGGTTTTCTCGCCATATTCCAGGTCCTTCAGCATGAATTTTTAATTTTCCACGTTTTTCAAGGTTTCTTGCCATATTCTGGTCCTAAAGTATGAATTTTGAATTTTCCCCATTTTTTAGTGTTTCTCACCATATCCTGGGTCCTACAGTGTTAATATTTAATTTTCCATGTTTTTCAGGTTTTCTCGCCATAGTCTGGGTACTTCAGTGTGAGTTTTTAATTTTCCTGGTTTTTCAGGTTCTCTAGCCATATTCAAGGTTCTTCAGTGTGAATTTTTATTTTTCCACCTTTTTCAGGTTTTTTTCATCATATTCTGGGTTCTACAGTGTGATTTTTTCATTTCCACGATTTTCAGGTTTTCTTGCCATATTCCAGGTCCTTCAGTGTGACTTTTTAATTTTCAACGTTTTTCAGTGTTTCTCGCCATATTGTGGGTAATACAGTGTGAATTTTTAATTTTCCACTTTTTTCATGGTTTCTCGCCATATTCTGGGTCCGACAGTGTTAATTTTTAATTTTCATGCTTTTCAGGGTTTCTTGGCATAACTGGGTCCTGTACTGTGATTTTCTCATTTTCCACGTTTTTCAAGTTTTTTCGCAATTCTGTGTCCTACAGTGTAATTTTCTCATTTTTCACCTTTTTCAGGTTTTCGCACTGTATTAGGGTTCCTTTTGTGTGATTTTTTTTAATTTCTACTTTTTTCAGGGTTTCTTGGTATATTCTGGGTCCTGCAGTGTGATTTTCTCATTTCTATGTTTTGAAGTTTTTTCCTAATTCTGGGTCCTACAGTGTGATTTTCTCATTTTCCACATTTTTCAGGTTTTCGCGCAGTATCCGGAGTCCTTTTGTTTGAGTATTTTAATTTCTACTTTTTTCAGGGTTTCTCGCCATATTCTGGGTCCTACAGAGTGCATTTTTAATTTTTGACGTTTTTCATGGTTTCTCTGGATATTCTGAGTCCTACAGAGTGACTTTCTCAATTTCGACCCTTTTCAAGTTTTTTAGTAATTCTGGGTCCTACAGTGTGAGTTTCTCATTTTCCACCTTTTTCAGGTTTTCTCGCCATATACGGGGTCCTACAGTGTGAATTTTTAATTTTAAACGTTTTTTCGTCATATTCTGGGTCCTACAGTGTGATTTTCTCATTTTTCACCTTTTTCAGTTTTTCTAGCCATATTCTGGTTCCTTCAGTGTGAGTTTTTAATTTTCCACGTTTTTCAGGTATTTTCGTCATATTCTGTGTTCTACAGTGTGATTTTCTTATTTCCACGATTTTCAGGTTTTCTTGCCATATTCCAGGTCCTTAAGTGTGAGTTTTTAATTTTTTACTTTTTTTCAGGGTTTCTCACCATATTCTGGTTCCTACAGCGTGTATTTTTAATTTTCCACCTTTCAGGGTTTCTCCTCATATTCTGGGTCCTACAGTGTGATTTTCTCATTTTTGACGTTTTTCAAGTTTTTTCGCAATTCTGGGTCCTACAGTGTGATTTTCTCTTTTTCTACCTTTTTCAGGTTTTCTCGCCATATACGAGGTACTACAGTGTGAATTTTTAATTTTTAACGTTTATAAGTTTTTTTCGTCATATTCTGGGTCCTACAGTATGATTTTCTTATTTTCCACCTTTTTCAGGTTTTCTCGCCATATCACGGGTCCTTCAGTGTGATTTTTTTCATTATCCCCGTTTTTCAGGGTTTCTCGCCATTTTTCAGGTCATTCTGTGTGTGTTTTTTTATTTTCGAAATTTTTCAGTGATTTTATCGCCATATTCTAGGTATTACAGTATGATTTTCTCATTTTTGATTCTTTCATGGTTTGTCACCATATTTCAGGTCCTACAGTGTGGTTTTCTCATTTTTCGTCTTTTTCAGGTTTTATCACCATATTCCTGGTCCTACAGTGAGATTTTCTCATTTTCCACATTTTTCAGGATTTCTTACCATATTCCAGGCCTTCATTGTGATTTTTTCATTATCCACGGTTTTCAAGGTTTCTTGCCATATTCCAGGTCTTTCATTATGAATAAATAATTATTCACGTTTTTCAGGGTTTCTCACCATATTCTGGGACCTACAGTTTGATATTCTCATGTTTCGACTTTTTCAGTTTCTCACCATATTCCAGTTCTTACAGTGTTATTTCCTCATTTTCCACATTATTCAGGATATCTCGCCATTTTCCAGGTCCTTCAGTGTGAGTTTTTAATTTTCCACATTTTTCAGGGTTTATCGCCATATTCCAGGTCCTTCAGTGTGATTTTTTAATTATCTACGTTTTTCAGGGTTTCTCGCCATATTTCAGGTCCTTCTTTGTGAGTTTTTTATTTTCGAGAATTTTCAGTGATTTTATCGCCATATTCTAGGTATTACAGTATGATTTTCTCATTTTTTGATTCTTTCATGGTTTGTCACCATATTTCAGGTCCTACAGTGTGGTTTTCTCATTTTTCGTCTTTTTCAGGTTTTATCACCATATTCCTGGTCCTACAGTGAGATTTTCTCATTTTCCATATTTTTCAGGATTTCTTGCCATATTCCAGGCCTTCATTGTGATTTTTTCATTATCCACGGTTTTCAAGGTTTCTCGCCATATTCCAGTTCCTTCATTATGAATAAATAATTATTCACGTTTTTCAGGGTTTCTCACCATATTCTGAGACCTACAGTTTGATTTTCTCATGTTTCAACTTTTTCAGTTTCTCACCATATTCCAGTTCTTACAGTGTTATTTCCTCATTTTCCACATTATTCAGGATATCTCGCCATTTTCCAGGTCCTTCAGTGTGAGTTTTTAATTTTCCACATTTTTCAGGGTTTATCGCCATATTCCAGGTCCTTCAGTGTGATTTTTTCATTATCCACGTTTTTCTGGGTTTCTCGCCATATTTCAGGTCCTTCTGTGTGAGTTTTATATTTTCGAGATTTTTCAGTGATTTTATCGCCATATTCTAGGTTTTACAAATTTTCAGAAAAATGATTTTCTCATTTTTCAGTTCTTTCACGGTTTGTCACCATATTTCAGGTCCTACAGTGTGATTTTCTCATTTTTCGACTTTTTCAGGTTTTCTCACCATATTCCAGGTCCTACAGTGTGATTTTCTCATTTTTCGACGTTTTCAGGGTTTATCACCATATTCCAGGTCCTACAGTGTGATTTTCTCATTTTTCACATTTTCAGGATTTCTTGCATTTAAGAATCACACATTTAAGTGTGACTTTTTTAATTATCCAAGTTTTTCAGTGTTTCTCGCCATATTCCAAGTCCTACAGTGTGCTTTTCTCATTTTCCATATTTTTTTAAATATCTCGCCATATTCCAGGTCCTTCATTGTGAGTTTTAATTTTCGACGTTTATCAGCATTTATCGCCATATTCTAGGTACTACAGTATGATTTTCACATTTTTCGACGTTTTCAGGTTTTCTCACCATATTCCAGGTCCTACAGTGTGATTTTCTCATTTTTCTACTTTTTCAGGGTTTCTTACCATATTCCAGTTCCTACAGTGTTATTTTCTCATTTTCCACATTATTCAGGATTTCTCGCCATATTCCAGGCCTTCAGTGTCAGTTTTTAATTATCCATGTTGTTTAGGGTTTCTCGCCATATTCCATGTACTACAGTATGATTTTTCTCATTTTTCAACTTTTTCAGGGTTTCTCACCATATTCCAGGACCTAATGTGTTATTT
The DNA here is from genome assembly GCF_978045245.1 of Mus caroli. Taxonomy (NCBI): domain Eukaryota; kingdom Metazoa; phylum Chordata; class Mammalia; order Rodentia; family Muridae; genus Mus; species Mus caroli. The sequence continues at coordinate 51,070 of NW_028227661.1, forward strand.
TCTCATTTTCCACATTATTCAGGATACCTCTCCATTTTCCAGGCTCTTCAGTGTGAGTTTTTAATTTTCCACATTTTTCAGGGTTTATCGCCATATTCCAGGTCCTTCAGTGTGATTTTTTAATTATCCACGTTTTTCAGGTTTTCTCGCCATATTTCAGGTCCTTTTTTGTGAGTTTTTTATTTTCGAGATTTTTCAGTGATTTTATCGCCATATTGTAGGTATTACAGTATGATTTTCTCATTTTTCGATTCTTTCATGGTTTGTCACCATATTTCAGGTCCTACAGTGTGATTTTCTCATTTTTCGACTTTTTCAGGGTTTATCACCATATTCCAGGTCCTACAGTGTGATTTTCTCATTTTCCACATTTTTCAGGATTTCTTGCAATATTCCAGGGTTTAAGTGTGATTTTTTTAAATTATCCACATTTTTCAGTGTTTCTCGCCATATTCCAAGTCCTACTGTGTGCTTTTCTCATTTTCCATATTTTTAAAAATTTCTCGCCATATTCTAGGTCCTTCATTGTGCGTTTTAATTTTCGACATTTATCAGCGTTTATCGCTATATTCTAGGTAGTACAGTAAGATATTCTCATTTTTCGACTTTTTCGGGGTTTCTCACCATATTCCAGGTCCTACAGTGTGATTTTCTCATTTTTCGTAAAAAGTAGAAAATTAAAAATACACGCTGTAGTACCCAGAATATGGCGCGAGAAACCCTGAAAAAAGTAGAAAATTAAAAACTCACACTGAAAGACCCCAAATATAGCGAGAAAACCTGGAAAAGGTGGAAAATGAGAAAATCATACTGTAGGACACAGTAATGCGAAAAAAAATGAAAAAAGTGGAAAATGAGAAAAATCACACTGTAGGACCCAGAATATGCCGAGAAACCCTGAAAAACGTGGAAAATAAAAATACACTCTGTAGGACACCAAATATGGCAAGAAACCATGAAAAAAATAGAAAATTAAAAATTCACACTGAAGGACCCCGATTATGGCGAGAATACCTGAAAAAGGTTGAAAATGAGAAAATCACACCGTAGGACCTGGAATATGGTGATAAATCTTGAAAAAGTCGAAAAATGAGAAAAACACACTGTAGGAACTGAAATATGGTGACAAACCATTAAAGGAACGAAAAATGAGAAAATCATACTCTAATACCTAGAATATGGTGATAAAAACACTGAAAAATCTCGATTTTGGCAAGAAAATATGAAAAAAGTGGAAAATTAAAAATTCACACTATATTACCCATAATATGGTGAGAAATACTGAAAAAACTTGGAAACTTAAAAATTCCCAATGAAGGACCTGGAATACGGCAAGAAAACCTGAAAAAGGTGGAAATGAGAAAATCACACTGTAAGACCCAGAATATGAGGAAAAAACCAGAAAAACGTGGAAAATTAAAAATTCACACTGAAGGACCCCGAATATGGCGAGAAAACCTGAAAAACGAGGAAAATTCAAAACTCACACTGAAGGACCTGGAATATGGCAAGAAACAGTGAAATTCTTAGAAAATTAAAAACTCACACAGAAAGACCTGGAATAGGGCGAGAAATCCTGATAAACAGGGAAAATGAGAAAAGAACACTGTAGGACTTGGAATTGGGTGAGAAACCCTGTATAGTCAAATAATGAGAAAATCACACTGTAGTACCAGGCGAGAAATCCTGAAAAACATGGATAATTAAAATCTCACACTGAAGAACTGGAATATGGTGAGAAATCCTGAAAAATGTGGAAAATAAGAAAATCACACCGAAGGACCTGGAATATGGTGATAAACCTTGAAAAAGTGGAAAAATGAGAAAATCACACTGTAGGACCTGAAATATGGTGACAAACCATGAAAGGATCGAAAAATGAGAAAATCATACTGTAATACCTAGAATATGGCGATAAAAACACTGAAAAATCTTGATTATGGCGAGAAACCATGAAAAAAGTGGAAAATTAAAAATTCACACTGTATTACCCATAATATGGCGAGAAATACTGAAAAACGTGGAAACTTAAAAATTCACAATGAAGGACCAAGAATATGGCAAGAAAACCTGAAAAAGGTGGAAATGAGAATATCACACTGTAAGACCCAGAATATGACAAAAAAAAAACCCTGAAAAACGTGGAAAATTTAAAATTCACACTGAAGGACCCCGAATATGGTGAGAAAACCTGAAAAACGAGGAAAATTAAAAACTCACACTGAAGGACCCAGAATATGGCGAGAAAACCTGAAAAAAGTAGAAAATAAAAAACTCACACAAAAGGACCCCAAATATGGGGAGAAAACCTGAAAAAGTGGAAAATGAGAAAATCACACTGTACGACCCAGAATTACATAAAAACTCGAAAAACGTGGAAAATGAGAAAAATCACACTGCAGGATATGGCGAGAATCCATGAAAAAAGTGGAAAATTAAAAATTCACACTGTATTACACAGAATATGGCGAGAAATACTGAAAAACGTGGAAAATTAAAAATTCACACTGAAGGACCTGGAATATGGCAAGAAAACCTGAAAAACATGGAAATGAGAAAATCATACTGTAGGACCGAGAATATGACTAAAAATCCTGGAAACGTGGAAAATTAAATATTCACACCAAAGGACCGGGAATATGGCAAGAAAACCTGAAAAACGAGTAAAATTAAAAACTCACACTGAAGGACCCAGAATATGGCCAGAAAACCTGAAAATAGTAGAAAATTAAAAATACACACTGTAGTACCCAGAATATGGCGAGAAATCCTGAAAAAGGTAGAAAATTAAAAACTCACACTTAAGGACCCCAAATATAGCGAGAAAACCTGAAATAGGTGGAAAATGAGAAAATCATACTGTAGGACACAGTAATGCGAAAAAAATTGAAAAAAGTGGAAAATGAGAAAAATCACACTGTAGGACCCAGAATATGCCGAGAAACCCTGAAAAACGTGGAAAAGTAAAAATATACTCTGTAGGACGCAGAATATGGCAAGAAACCATGAAAAAAGTAGAAAATTAAAATCTCACACTGAAGAACCCCGATTATGGCGAGAATACCTGAAAAAGGTGGAAAATGAAAAAAATCACACTGAAGGACCCAGAATAATGAAAAAACTTGAAAAACTTGGAAAATGAGAAAATCACACTGCAGGACCCAGAATATTCCGAGAACCCCTGAAAATCGTTAAATTTAAAAATTCACACTATGGGACCCAGAATATGGCCCTGCCTTGCCTAGCCTAGCCCTGCCTAGCCCAGCCTAGCCCAGCCTAGCCCTGCCTAGCACAGCCCTCCCTAGACCTGCCTTGCCAAGCCCTGCCCAGCCCTGCCTTGCCAAGCCCTGCCTAGCCCTGCCTTGCCAAGCCCTGCCTAGCCTAGCCCTTCCCTGCATATCCCTGCCTAGCCCAGCCCTTCCCTGCCTAGCCTAGCCCTGCCTTCCTGACCCTGTTTTTAACCAGGCTGGCGTCGAACTCAGAAACTGACTGCCTCTGCCTCCAGAGTGCTCTCATTAAGAGCTCGAGCCACCACTGACTGTTGGGTTTTCTAAGTCTTACATTGGTATGGTGTCTGTTTCTCAGCTGTGAAACCCTAATTAAAACATGTAGTCAGTCCTAGGTCAGCTGTAGCTACAGAGTGAGGCATTATCTAAAACAAAACAAAACAAAACAAAACAAAACAAAACAAAACAAAAAATAGAAATAATAAAATAAATAAATTAAGCAACCACATGATATCTTTTCTTTCTTTAGATGATACTCAGAGCTTGAAGCAGTTCACCCATGAGACCTCAGCTCTGAACTTTGAGGCTGTTTCCCTAACAAGTATTAGGGCTGATCCTGAGGGATTCTACTGCTGAGTTGTATCCCCCAGTTTAAAAAAAAGTTGTTTTCAAAGGCTGCAGAATCTTAGCACTGTTGCTTGTTACAGTTGAGTCACAGCCCTGAACTTTCAGTGGTAGTTAAAGACACTGAGATGGGCTTCCTATAGACATAAAAGGATAATTCTTTGTTATTAAAAAGTTAATCTGGATTCCCCCACCCTCTGGCATCCTAACAATTACTAGAAAGGTAGACAGGGACCTGGGCAGAAGGGTGCAAGGCTACTGGTGTTTGTAAGTGGTAACAGAAGGCTTTCTCTTGTTGGTACCCTACCCCAAGTTACACTGTCACTTCTTTTTCCTTGTTGTGGTTTTGTCGGTTTGTATTCACTACATAGCCCCTTTCCCTTCCTAACCTTGGTGGTCCTAATCCTTACTGTCCTTGAACTCAATGATTTGCCTGTCTTGCTGGGATGAAACTGTGAGCTACCATCCAGAAGGAAGCACCCTGCTGAGGTTAGATTGGGGTCTCTTCCAGTTTCCTCTATGAACATGCATATGGCATGCCTGGTCTTTCTTTTTTTCTTTTCCTTTTTTTTTTAAAAGATTTATTTATTTATTTATTATATTTAAGTATGCTGTAGCTATCTTCAGACACTCCAGAAGAGGGTGTCAGATTCTGAAGAATCTAAATCATTCTTATTGTCTGCATATGATGTATATAAACACAGCCTCACATATACTCAAAAAAAATAATGAAAGATGGGGCTACAGAGAGAGCTCAACAATTAAGAGCATTGTCTCCTCTTCCAGAGAACCTGGGCTCAATTACCAGTATATATATGTTGGCCCATCTCCAGTTCCAGGGGATCTAATACTCTGTTCTGGAGTCTGTGGGCACAGCATACACATGCAAAACACCCTTACACTAAAAATAAAATAGATCATTGAGAGAGAGGGGAGAGAGAGAGGGTGAGAGGGAGGGGAGGTAATCATACCTCCTGACGAGTTTGAAGACCTGAGCTTCATCACTTACACAAATAAATAAATGCAAAATATTTTTTATAAAGAAACTCTGCCATTTACCTTTAAAAATTCCTAGAAAACAAGTTCTATGAGCAACAGTTATATTTAGTATATCTAAAGGACAGTCATGAGCATATTCTCTAAATAGAAAAAGGTCTGTTAGTCTTAGAAATGGAAAAGACAAACCAAGGAAAGTTTGCAATTACATAATGAGGCAGCTCAGCCCAGCTCTTAGGTTGGAAATAAGACTCGAGAATAGGATACACCTGAAGACAGACAGCCATTGCTTTTTGTTTTGGAGGCTGAAAGGATACATCTTAAGACAGCCATTGCTGTGTGTGCTTGATGGTAATCTGGTAATTTTTTTTTCTTAATTTTTAAAAACTTTTTATTCACTTTGTTTCTTTCTTTCTTTCTTTCTTTCTTTCTTTCTTTCTTTCTTTCTTTAATTATTATTTTTTTCTCAGAACGGGTTTCTCTGTGCAGCCCTGGCTGACTTGGAACTCCCTCTGTAAGCCAGGGTGACCTTGAATGCAGAAATCTGCCTGAGGCTAAAGGTGTGTTCCACAATTGCCTCAGCTCTACTCTAATTTTGTGTATGTTTGTATATATGTATGAATATGTGTTAGTCTAGGGTATACAAATTAAAGAAATCATATTTCCCACGGATTCTTAGAAATAAACAAGGAAGCCTGGTGTGGTGGAGCACCCCTTTAATCCCAGCACTTGGCAGGCAGAGGCCGGCAGATTTCTGCATTCCAGGCCATCCTGGTCTACAGAGTGAGTTCCAAGACACCCAGGGCTACACAAAGAAACACTGTCTTGAACGCCCCTCCCTCCTAAAAATAATAAAGAAGTAATAGACAAAAAGCAAGAGAAAAACATGTGGCCATGGCTGCTGGTGGCTTTTCAGTGACTCCTCACCCTTCTGCACTGGATTCAGTTAAGTTCTCTTCCACTAGTAGCTGGGAAAGAAGGGGAAGAAACAGAAGCAACCTGGAACAATAGGTCTCGTGACGGCCAGCCACCTCCATCTTGAGAAGGGTGATCAGTCAGCAGACAAGATGGCTGCCATCCACATGTCGCCTTTCAGCATGGTGAGGTCAATGTGCCAATGTTCAACCGAGTGACAGAACAAGGAAGTAGACATGCAGACAACAGACATGCAGGCACACCACCTTCCTTCCCTTCTGTTGTTTGGTAAAAAACACACAATTTTTATTATTTACAGTAAGCCTTGAAAAGCACTCTGACAGCCTCGCTGATATCTACCTTGTATGTGATTAGAATTTCCTTTTTTTTTAAATTAATTCTCAGGAGTTGCATGGTGACTTTTCTAGGTTATGGTGCCCTCTTCTGGCATGTAGTCATAGAGGCAGCAGATAGAGCACAGACACACACACATACACACACTTACATTGAAAACTAATAGTAATAATAACAACAAACAAACAAGCAAGCAAGCAAGCAAACAAACAAACAAACAAATATATAAATAAGAGGGAAAAAGAGATTCTGGCTTCTGCCAGGCTGTGTGGGTAGCAAAGGCAGACAGGCAGAGAGGACCTCTGTGAGTGTGAGGCTACCCAAGCCTACACTGATAGTTCCAGAACATACTGCCTGGGCTAAACCAAGAGAAATCCTACCTCGAGGCAAGAGAAAACAAAAGCAGAGAAGGTTCTGGCTTTTATTTTACTGATCTGTCTGTCTGTCTTTCTTTCACCAGGCTGGCCTCGAACTCAGAAACTGACTGCCTCTGCCTCCCGAGTGCTCTCATTAAGAGCTTGAGCCACCCCTGAATGTCGGGTTTTCTAAGTCTTACCTTGCTCTTGGTGTCTGTTCTCAGCTGTGAAACCCTAATTAACACATGTAGTCAGTCCTGGGTCAGCCAGAGCTACAGACTGAGGCCTTATCTAAAACCAAATAAAACAAAACAAAACAACAAATAGAAATAATAAAATACATAAATTAAGCAACCACATCATATCTTTTCTCTCTCTAGATGGTACTCAAAAATTGCAGCAGTTTGCCTGTGAGACCTCAGCTCTGGACACTGAGGCTGTTTCCCTACCAAGTAATAGGGCTGAACTTGAGGAGATCTACAGCTCAGTTGTGTCCCCTGCTTTTTTAAAAAAAGAGTTGTTTTCAAAGGCTGCAGGTTCTTACCACTGTTGCTTGTTACAGATGAATTATAGCCCTGAACTTTCAATGGTACTTAAAGGCACAGACAGGTGCTTCCTATAGACATAAGAGCCCAAGCCTTGTGGTCATAACCAGTGGTAACAACCTGGGCGGAAGGGTGCAAGGCTTCTTGTGTTTGTAAGTGGTAACAGAAGGCTTTCTCTTGTTGGTACCCTATCACAAGCTACACTGCCTATTCTTTTTCCTGGTTAGTGTTTCCTTGCTTTGTTTTCACTACATAGCTCCTTTCTCTTCATTGCATTGGCTGTCCTGAACCAGGCAGTCCTTGAAATCAGTGATTTGCCTGTCTTGCAGGGATTACACTTTGAGCTATAATCCAGAGGGAAGCAACCTGCTGAGGTTAGACTGCTCTCTCTCCAGGTTTCCCCTATGAACATGAAAATGGCAGTCCTGCCTGGTCTTTCTTTTTTTTTATCCTTTTTAAAAATGTTTATTTATTTATTTATGTATTTATTAGATATAAGTACACTGTAGCTGTCTTCAGACACTCCAGAAGAGGGTGTCAGATTCTGGAGAATCTAAATCCCTCTTATGGTCTGCATATGATGTACATAAACACAGCCTCACATATACTTCTAAAAATTTAAAGATGGCTGGGGCCACTGATAGGGCTCAACAATTAACAGCATTGTCTCCTCTTCCAGAGAACCTGGGCTCAACTACCAGCAACTATATGGTGGCCCATCTCCAGTTCCAGGGGATCTGATACTCTGTTCTGGCTTCTGTGGGCACTGTATACACATGTAAAACACCCTTACACTAAAAATAAAATACATCATTGAGAGAGAGGAAAGAGGGCTTTTGAGAGAGAGAGAGGGGAGGTCATCGTACCTCTTGACAGGTTTGAAAAATCAGAGCTTCATCACTCACACAAATAAATAACTGCAAAATATTTTTTAAACAAACTCTGCCATTTAACCTTAAAAATATCAAGAAAACAAGTAAGTTCTATGAGCAACAGTTATATTGACTGTATCTAAAAGATAGTCATGAGCTTATTCTCTAAACAGAAAAAGGTCTGGTAATCTTAGAAATGGAAAAGAGAAACCAAGTCTTTCTTCATATAAAAGCATACAGTAAGAGAACATTTAAAACTAAAAGAGGCTACAGTGTGGCATGGCGGTGGAGATTGTTCCAACCTTGGGAAAGTCACACGTGAACCCCTTTAAGTTGGGGTTGCAGGGAAATGATGATTGGTTCCTTCCTATGCTGGTTCTTTTGTGCCTCTTCCTTCCATGATTAGGAAGATTTGCAATTACATAATGAGGCAGCTCAGCCAAGCCCTTAATTTGGAAATAGGACTAGAGCATAGGATACACCTGAAGACAGACAGCCATTGCTCTGTGTTCTTGATGCTTCAATGGAAGCATCTGGTATTCTGTGTGCAGTGTGATAGGTCTATTTCCAGAGGCATAGGTAAGAACCAGATTCCTGGCACTCTGACAGAAAAGGACCTAGGAGATGCCCCTAGCGTGGGTGTGGATAGGACATTGCCTGAGCCTCCTTTGGCTCAGATCCGTACCCCTGGATTGGTTGGACCCTCACTAGGATCCCCAACTTAACCCTACTGACATCTAGGTTAGTAATTTGAGCTCTAGTTGGATTCCCTTGACTGACCTGTTGGCCCCTATGGCCACCCTAAGTCAGCTCCCAGATCCTGTGCCACCTAGGCTCAGACTTGACACGCTATGTCTGTTAACAACAAAATCAGGGTGCCAGACTCACAGGAGACATTTCTTACATTTAGATTACGTTCAGTTTGGGGGAAACAGAGGACAACACAGACGTCGGTTGAGGCCAATATACAGTTTAGTAAGCAAATACTGATCATATGCGCAAAGACCTGCTACAGCGATGGAAACAGGTTTAACCATGCTCCTCCAGTGCCAGCCATGGCTTTGCCTGTCTGCATTGTATTTCTATGATATGCCAACGGAGCAGGTGCTCACCAAGTATTTGCTCTGGGGATGCTTACCCAGTGGTGGTCACAATTAGTAAACTTCTAAGCTAAAGAACAGTTCCCCATCTACCACAGTCATTAGAGCACGAGATTATTAATCTCAGGTTCGTTGGTTTGAGCCCAAAGTTGGACGAGATGTTATTTTAGTTGGGTCTCGACTGGAGACAATGCTGGCACTTCCCAGGAGTGCCCAATAGTTGGGGTTCTGCTTTCTGTATCTCTGACATTAGAACTGGAGGTAGGGAGCATTTGGTGGGTCTTTTGCTCTGCTTGAAGCAGCACTGGGTGTACTAAATTGCAGTGGGTGCAAGTGTTACAGACTCTACACTAGTTTTGACATTCTCAAGCAATTGGGGCACTGGGTCTTGGATTACCCTTTTCAGGTAGATCTGAAACTCAATTCTTTTGGTGTTTACTGAATTCAACCGGAGGATTCCAAGATATCCCTCTTAGAAAGACTAGCTGGAGCTTCTCTGAGATGCACCAGCTTCTAGTCAGGTCTTTAGTGTATTTGACATACCCTGAGCTACATGAGAAGAAACACAAATAGCTAAAACAGGATTGTGAGACTAGCTGCAAGACATGTGGCTGGCAAATTAAAACCGCTTTGAAATTTGCCAGTAGCCCTTAAGGGCAAATCTGGTTCTAGATCACTAGCCTTTAATCATCACTAGTTTGCTTGGGTCCAACCTACAGGACCCAAAAAGTAGTCAAGAGCCTGTGACCTCTTCAGATTTGCTGGACTAGCATTTTTCAGGTCCCCTGGTGCGCAGATCCAAGAAAGGAGAGGTGCTGCCAAACCTGGCAAGGGTCTCAGCTTTGCAAATCTGCCTTGGAACTTCCCTTTTTTCCATAATCTCCATAAAAAGGCAAAGGATTTTTACATTTAAGAAGTCCTTGCACTTCGGATAGGAAACATACTCCAAGAACCACAGTCAGCCCTCTGGCCTCTGTAGAGTCCTGACTGAGCCTGGGTCTCCCAGCTCAGTGTTTTGAAATCACAAGGTGGATTCCTGTGCAGAGAATGAATAGATGCGAGTAGGAGGAATGAGTCCTTCTAGGGTTCTGTGAGCTGGAAGGCGCAGTGTGGACTTAACCGAACAAGCCTCAGATTCTGCCGAATTTTCACCACTGGGTAAACTGCCAGATACCATGAAAGAAGAGAGGGACTCCTCTAAGGAGTCGCTTCGGGCATCTCTCTGGGGTGGGAGGCTTGATTCTTACCCTGATACCTCTGGTGCTCTGGTGACTACAATTCGAGGCTCCCAGAGAAATCTTCAAGGTCCTGAACAGTGGCCAGGCTTCCAAGGTGGCATTCAGTCCTGGGACTGTATGTGTGGGATGCAGAAAAGGCCCTGATTTCTTCTATCCAGCCTTACAGAATCAGCTGAGCTCTTTCCTTTTTCAGTAGGGGGCTGTCCCAACTTCCCTCTCAGCATGACTTTCATGAGCTTAGCTAATAGGCAAAATTTTAATTTTCCACGTTTTTCAGGTTTTTTCTTCATATTTTGGGTCATACAGTGTGATTTTTCTCATTTTCAACATTTTTCAAGTTTTTTCACAATTCTGGGTCTTACAGTGTGATTTTCTCATTTTTCCCCTTTTTCGTGTTTTCTCTCCATATTCTGAGTCTTTCAGTGTGAGTTTTTAATTTTCCACGTTTTTCAGGTTTTTTCGTCATATTCTGGGTCCTACAGTGTGATTTTCTCATTTCCACATGTTTCAGGTTCTCTTGCCATGTTCCACGTCCTTCAATGTGAATTTTATTTTCCACGTTTTTCAGTATTTCTCGCCATATTCTGGGTAATACAGTGTGAATTTTTAATTTTCCTCTTTTTTCATGGTTTCTCGCCATATTGTGTGTCCGACATTGTGAATTTTAATTTTCACGTTTTTCAGGGTTTCTTGGCATATTCTGGGTGCTGCAGTGTGATTTCCTCATTTTCCTCGTGTTTCAAGTTTTTTCGTAATTGTGGGTACTACAGTGTGATTTTCTCATTTTCCACCTTTTTCAGGTTTTCTCCCCATATTTGGGGTCCTTCCGTGTGAGTTTGTAATTTTCTACTTTTTTCAGGGTTTTTGGCTATATTCTGGGTCCTACAGCGTGTATTTTTAATTTTCCAAGTTTTCCGGGTTTCTAGGCATATTCTGGGTCCTACAGTTTGATTTTCTCATTTTCGACGATTTTCAAGTTTTTTCGCAATTCTGTGTACTACAGTGTGATTATTATCATTTTCCAACTTTTTCAGGTGTTCTCGCCATATGCGGGGTCGTTCAGTATGAATTTTTAATTTTCTACTTTTTTCAGGTTTTCTCACCTTTTTGGGGTCCTTCAGTGTGAGTTTTTAATTTTCTAATTTTTCAGGGTTTCTTGACATATTCTGTGTCTTACATCGTGTTTTTTTTTTAATTTTCCACGTTTTTCAGGTTTTTTAGTCATATTCTGGTTCCTACAGTGTGATTTTCTCATTTTCTACATTTTTCAACTTTTTTCACAATTCTGGGTCCTACAGTGTGTCATTCTCATTTTTCACCTTTTTCAGGTTTTCTTGCGATGTTCTGGGTCCTTCAGTGTGAGTTTTTAATTTTCCACGTTTTTCAGTTTTTTTCGTCATATTCTGGATCCTACAGTGTGATTTTCTCATTTCCAAGTTATTCAGGTTTTATTGCCATATTTCTGGTGTATTTTTAATATTCCACATTTTCAGTTTTTCTCGCCATATTCTGGGTCCTTCAGTGTGAATATTTTGTTTTCCAAGTTTTTCTGGTTTTTTGGTCATATTCTGGGTCCTTCAGTGTGAATTTTTAATTTTCCTCGTTTTTCAATATTTCTCAGAATATTCTGGGTAATACAGTGTGAATTTTTAATTTTCCACTTTTTTCATGGTTTCGGGCCATATTCTGTGTTAGACAGTGTGAATTTTTAATTTTCATGTTTTTCAGGGTTTCTCGGCATATTTTGTGTCCTGCAGGGTGATTTTTCTCATTTTCCACGTTTTTCAAGTTTTTTTCTAATTCTGGTTCCTATAGTGTGAATTTCTCATTTTCCACCTTTTTCAGGTTTTCTTGCCATATTTGGGGTCCTTCAGTGGGAGTTTATAATTTTCTACTTTTTTCGGCTTTTCTCGCCATATTCTGGTTATTACAGTGTGAATTTTTAATTTTCTTCTGTTCTCATGTTTTCTCCTATATTCTCTGTCTGACAGTGTGAATTTTTAATTTTCACGTTTTTCAGGATTTCTTGGCATATTCTGTGTCCTGCAGTGTGATTTTCTCATTTTCCACGTTTTTCAAGTTTTTTCGTAATTCTGGGTCCTACACTGTGATTTTCTCATTTTCCACTTTTTTCAGGTTTTCTCGCCATATTTGGGTTCCTTCAGTGTGAGTTTTTAATTTTCTCCTTTTTTCAGGGTTTCTCGCCATGTTCTGGGTCCTACAGCGTGTATTTTTAATATTCCACATTTTCAGTTTTTCTCGCCATATTCCAGGTCCTTCAGTGTGAATATTTTGTTTTCCAAGTATTTCTGTTTTTTTTTTTTTGTCATATTCTGGGTCCTACAGTGTTATTTTCTCATTTTCCACCTTTTTCAGGTTTTCTCCCCATATTTGGGTTCCTTCAGTATGAGTTTTTCTAATTTTCCAGGGTTTCTCGGCATATTCTGGTTCCGACAGTGTGATTTTCTAATTTTTGATGTTTTTCAAGTTTTTTCGCAATTCTGGGTCCTACAGTATGATTATTCTCAATTTTTACCTTTTTCAGATTTTCTCGCCATATTCTGGGCCCTTCAGTGCGAGTTTTTAATTTTCCTTGTTTTTCAGGTTTTCTTGCCATATTCCAGGTCCTTCACTGTGAATTTTTAATTTTTCCACGAATTTCAGTATTTCTCACCATATTCTTGGTAATACAGTGTGATTTTCTCATTTTCCACTTTTTTCATGGTTTCTTGCCATATATTGGGTCCGACACTGTGAATTTTTAATTTTCACATTTTTCAGGGTTTCTTGGCACATTCTGGGTCCTGCAGTGTGATTTTTTCATTTACCACGTTTTTAAAGTTTTATAGTCATTCTGGTCCTACAGTGTGATTTTCTAATTTTCCACCTATTTCTTGTTTTCTTGCCATATTTGGGATCCTTCACTGTGAGTTTTTAATTTTCTACTTTTTTCAGGGTTTCTCACCATATTCTGGGTGCGATAGTGTGAATTTTTAATTTTCACGTTTTTCAGGGTTTCTCGGCATATTCTGGGTCCTGCAGTGTGATTTTCTAATTTTCCATGTTTTTCAAGTTTTTTGTAATTCTGGGTCCTATTGTGTGATTTTCTCATTTTCCACCTTTTTCAGGTTTTCTCGCCATATTTGGGATACTTCACTGTCAGTTTTTAATTTTGTACTTTTTTCAAGGTTTCTTGCCATATGCTGGGTCCTTCAGTGTGAGTTTTTAATTTTCTACTTTTTTCAGGGTTTCTCGCCATATTCTGGGTCTTACAGCGTTATTTTTAATTTTCCACGTTTTTCAGGGTTTCTCGCAATATTCTGGGTTCTACAGGGTGATTTTTTTCATTTAGAACCTTTTTCAAGTTTTTTAGCAATTCTCGGTCCTACAATGGGATTTTTCTCAATTTACCTTTTTCAGGTTTTCTCGCCATATTCTGGGTCCTTCAGTGTGAGTTTTTAATTTTCCTTGTTTTTCAGGTTTTCTGGCCATATACTGGGTCCTTCAGTGTGAGTTTTTAATTTTCCTTGTTTTTCAGGATTTCTTGCCATATTCCGGATCCTTCACTGTGAATTTAAAATTTTCCAAGTTTTTCAAGTTTTTTCGTCATATTCAGGGTCCTACAGTGTGATTTTCTCATTTCCACGTTTTTCACGTTTTCTTGCCATTTTCCAGGTCCTTCAGTGTGAATTTTTAATTTTTCCACTAATTTCAGTATTTCTCACCATATTCAGGGAACTACAGTGTGATTTTCTCATTTTCCACTTTTTTCATGGTTTCTTGCCATATATTGGGTCCCACAGTGTGAATTTTTAATTTTCACGTTTTTCAGGGTTTCTCGGCACATTCTGGGTCCTGCAGTGTGATTTTCTCATTTTTCACGTTTTTCAAGTTTTTTTTCATATTTCTGGGTCCTACAGTGTGATTTTCTCATTTTCATCCTTTTTCAGGTTTTCTCACCATATTCGGGTCCTTCAGTGTGAATTTTTAATTTTCCACGTTTTTCAGTATTTCTCACCATATTCTGGGTAATACAGTGTGATTTTCACATTTTTCACTTTTATCAGGTTTTTTCGCCATATTTGGGGTCCTTCATTGTGAGTTTTTAATTTTCTTCTTTTTTCAGGTTTTCTCGCCATATTCTGGGTCCCATAGTGTGAATTTTTAATTTTCACGTTTTTCAGGGTTTCTCGGCATAATTTGGGTCCTGCAGTGTGATTTTCTCATTTTCCAGGTTTTTCAAGTTTTTTCATATTTCTATGTCCTATAGTGTGATTATTCTCATTTTCAACCTTTTTCAGGTTTTCTCACCATATTCGGGGTCCTTCAGTGTGAATTTTTAATTTTCTACTTTTTTCAGGTTTTCTCGCCATATTCTGGGTCCTTCCGTGTGAGGTTTTAATTTTCCATTTTTCTTCGGTGTTTCTTGCCATATTCCGGGTCCTTCAGTGTGAATTTTTAATTTTCCATGTTTTTCAGGTTTTTCATCATATTAAGGGTCCTACAGTGTGATTTTCTCATTTTCCATCTTTTTCAGGTTTTCTCCCCATATTCGGGGTCCTTCAGTGTGAGTTTTTAATTTTCTACTTTTTTCAGGCTTTCTTGCCATATTCTGGGTACTACCCAGTGTATTTTTAATTTTCCACGTTTGTCAGGTTTTCTTGCCATATTCTGGGTCCAACAGTGTGATTTTCTCATTTAGGACATTTTTCAAGTTTTTTTGCAATTCTGGGTGCTACAGTGAGATTATTCTCATTTTCCACCTTTTATAGGTTTTCTCGCCCTATTTGGGGTCCTTCAGTGTGAATTTTTTATTTTTCACGTTTTTCAGGTTTTTTCATCATATTCAGGGTCCTACAGTGTGATTTTCTCATTTCCACCATTTTCAGGTTTTCTTCCCATATTTGGTGTCCTTCACTGTGAGATTTTAATTTTCTACTTTTTTCAGGGTTTCTTGCCATATTCTGGGTCCGATAGTGTAAATTTTTAATTTTCACGTTTTTCAGGGTTTCTCGGCATATTCAATTTCCGGCAGTGTGATTTTCTCATTTTCCACGTCTTTCAAGTTTTTTCGTAATTCTGGGTCTTACAGTGTAATTTTCTCTTTTTCCACCTTTTTCAGGTTTCCTCGACATATTCTGGGTCCTTCAGTGTGAGTTTTAATTTTCCTTGTTTTTCAGGTTTTTCGCCATATTCCGGGTGCTTCAGTGTGAATTTTAATTTTCCTTGTTTTTCAGGTTTTTTCGTCATATTCAGGGTCCTACTGTGTGATTTTCTCAATTCCACGTTTTTCAAGTTTTTTCGTAATTCTGGGTCCTACAGTGTGATTTTCTCATTTTCCACTTTTTCAGGTTTTCTCGCTATATTCAGAGTCCTTCAGTGTGAATTTTTAATTTTCTAATTTTTTTTAGGCTTTCTTGCCATATTCTGTGTCCTACCAAGTGTATTTTTTAATTTTCCACTTTTTTCAGGTTTCCTTGCCATATTCTGGACCTACAGTGTGATTTTCTCATTTATGACGTTTTCAAGTTTTTTTCCCAATTCTGTGTCCTACAGTGAGATTCTTCACATTTTCCACCTTTTTCAGGTTTTCTCGACATATTTGGGGTCCTTCAGTGGTGAATTTTTAATTTTCCACGTTATTCAGTATTTCTCGCCAATTCTGGGTAATACATTGTGATTTTCTCATTTCCACGTTTTTCAGGTTTTCTTGCCATATTACAGGTCTTTCAGTGTGAATTTTGATTTTTCCACGTTTTTTTCAGTATTTCTCGCCATAATCTGGGTAATTCAGTGTGATTTTCTATTTTTCCACTTTTTTCATGGTTTCTTGCCATATACTGGGTCCGACAGTGTGAATTTTTTAATTTTCATGTTTTCAGGGTTTCTCTGCATACTCTGTGTCCTGCAGTGTGATTTTCTCATTTTCCACGTTTTTCAAGTTTTTTTTTGTATTTCTGGGTCCTACAGTGTGATTATTCTCATTTTCAACCTTTTTCAGGTTTTCTCGCCATATTCGGGGTCCTTCAGTGCAAATTTTTAATTTTCTACTTTTTTCAGGTTTTCTCACCATATTCTGGGTCCTTCAATGTTAGTTTTTAATTTTCCTTGTTTTTCAGGATTTCTCGCCTTATTCCAGGTACTTCACTGTGAATTTTTAATTTTCCACGTTTTTCAGGTTTTTTCGTCATATTCAGCATCCTACAGTGTGATGTTCTCATTTCCACGTTTTTCAGGTTTTCTTGCCATATTCCAGTTCCTTCAGTGTGCATTTGAAATTTCCCACGTTTTTCAGTATTTCTCGCCATATTCTGGGTAATACAGTATGAATTTCTCATTTTCCACTTTTTTCATGGTTTCTTGCCATATATTCGGTCCAATAATGTAAATATTTTTTTTCACGTTTTTCAGGGTTTAATATTCTGTGTCCTGTAGTGTGATTTTCTCATTTTCCACTTTTTTCATGGTTTCTTGCCATATATTGGGTCCGACAGTGTGAATTTTTAATTTTCACGTTTTTCAGGTGTTCTCTGCACATTCTGGGTCCTGCTGTGTGATTTTCTCATTTTCCACGTTTTTCATGTTTTTTCATAATTCTGGGTCCTACAGTGTGATTTTCTCATTTTCCACCTTTTTCAGGTTTTCTCGCCATATTTGGGGTCCTTCACTGTCAATTTTTAATTTTCACGTTTTTCAGGGTTTCTCAGCATATTCTGGGTCCCTACAGCGTGTATTTTTCATTTTCAAAGTTTTCAGGGTTTTTGGCATATTCTGGGTCCTACAGTGTGATTTTCTCATTTTCCACGTTTTCAAGTTTTTTTTGCAATTCTGGGTCCTACAGTGTGATTATTCTCAATTTCCACCTTTTTCAGGTTTTCTCGCCATATTCCGGGTCCTTCGGTGTGAATTTTTAATTTTCCACGTTTCCAGGATTTTTAGTCATATTCTGGGTCCTACAGTATGATTTTTTCATTTACACGTTTTTCAGGTTTTCTTGCCATATTCCAGGTCCTTCAATATGAATTTTTAATTTTCCACGGTTTTTCAGTATTTCTTGCCATATTCTGGGGAATACAGTGTGAATTTTTAATTTTCCACTTTTTTCATGGATTCTTGCCATATTCTGTGTCGGACAGTGTGAATTTTTAATTTTCACGATTTTCAGGGTTTCTTGGCATATTCTGGGTCCTGCAGTGTGATTTTTCTCATTTTCCACGTTTTTCGAGTTTTTACGTAATTCTGGGTCCTTCATTGTGATTTTCTCATTTTCCACTTTTCCAGGTTTTCTCCCCATATTTGGGGTCCTTCTGTGTGAGTTTTTAATTTTCTACTTTTTTCAGGTTTTCTGGCCATATTCTGGGTCCTTCAGTGTGAGTTTTTAATTTTCCTCGTTTTTCAGGTTTTCTTGCCATATTCCTGGTCCTTTAATGTGAATTTATAATTTTCCAATGTTTTCAGGTTTTTTCGTCATATTCAGGGTCCTACAGTGTGATTTTCTCATTTCCACGTTTTTCAGGTTTTCTTGCCATTTTCCAGGTCCTTCAGTGTGAATTTTTAATTTTTCCACGAATTTCAGTATTTTTCACCATATTCTGGGTCCTACAGTGTGATTTTCTCATTTCCACGTTTTTCAGGTTTTCTTGCCATATTCCAGGTCCTTCAGTTTGAATTTTTAAGTTTCCACGTTTTTCTGTATTTCTCGCCATATTCTGGGTAATACAGTGTGAATTTTTAATTTTCCTCTGTTTTCATGTTTTCTCCTATATTCTCTGTCTGACAGTGTGAATTTTTAATTTTCACGTTTTTTCAGGGTTTCTCGGCATATTCTGGGTCCTGCAGTGTGATTTTCTCATTTTCCACGTTTTTCAAGTTTATTCGTAATTTTGGGTCCTACAGTGTGATTTTCTCATTTTCCACCTTTTTCAAGTTTTCTCGCCAAATTTGGGGTCCTTCAGTGTGAGTTTGTAATTTTCAACTTTTTTCGGCTTTTCTCGCCATATTCTGGGTCCCACAGCGTGTATTTTTAATTTTCCACGTTTTCAGAGTTTCTCGGCCTATTCTGGGTCCTACAGTGTGATTTTCTCATTTTCGAAGTTTTTCAAGTTTTTTTGTAATCTGTGTTCTACAGTGTGATTATTCTCATTTTCAACCTTTTTCAGGTTTTCTCGCCATTTTCTGGGTCCTTCAGTGTGCATTTTAATTTTCCACGTTTTTCTGTATTTCTCGCCATATTCTGGGTAATGCATTGTGAATTTTTAATTTTCCACTTTTTTCATGATTTCTCGCCATAATCTGGATCTGAAAGTTTCAATTTTAATTTTCACGTTTTTCAGGGTTTCTCCGAAAATTCTGGGTCCTGCAGTGTGAATTTCTCATTTTCCACGTTTTTCAATTTTGTTCGTAATTCTGGGGCCTACACTCTGATTTTCTCATATTCCACCTTTTTAAGGTTTTGTAGCCATATTCTGGGTCTTTCAGTGTGAGTTTTTAATTTTCGACTCTCAGGGTTTCTCACCATATTCTGGGTACTACAGTGTGTATTTTTAATTTTCCACGTTTTTCTGGGTTTCTCTGCATATTCTGAGTTTTGCAGTTTGATATTCTCATTTTCGTCCTTTTTCAAGTTTTATAGCAATTCTGGGTCCTACAGTATGATTATTCTCATTTTCAAACTTTTTCAGGTTTTCTTGCCATATTTCGGGTCCTTTAGTGTGAGATTGTAATTTTCTACATTTTTTCAGGGTTTCTCGCCATATTCTGGGTCCTACAGAGTGTATTTTTAATTCTCCACGTTTTTTCAGGGGTTTTCTAGGCATATTATGTGTCCTACAGTGTGATTTTCTCATTTTCCACTTTTTTAAAATTTTTTTTCTCATTTCTGTATCCTAAAGTGTGATTTTCTCATTTTCCACCCTTTTCAGGTTTTCTCGCCATATTCTGGGTCCCTACAGTATGAGTTTTGAGTTTTCCTCGTTTTTCAGGTTTTCTGGCCTTATTCTGTGTCCTTCAGTGTGAATTTTTAATTTTCCACGTTTTCCAGGTTTTTTTTCCTCATATTCTGGGGTCCTAAAGTGTGATTTTCTCATTTCCACTTTTTCCAGGATTTCTTGCCATATTCCAGGTCCTTCAGTGTGAATTTTTAATTTTCCACTTTTTTCATGGTTTCTCGCAATAGTCTGTGTCCAAAGGTGTGAATTTTTAATTTTCATGTTTTTTCACGGTTTCTCGGCATATTCTGGGTCCTGCAGTTGTGATTTTATCATTTTCCACCTTTTTCAAGTTTGTTCGTAATTCTGGGTCCTACAGGGTGATTTTCTCATTTTCTACCTTTTTCAGGTTTTCTCGCCATATTTGGGGTCCTTCAGTGTAAGTTTTTAATTTTCTACTTTTTTCAGGGTTTCTCGCCATATTCTGGGTCCTACAGCGTGTATTTTTCATTTTCCACGTTTTCAGGGTTTTTTGGCATATTCTGGGTCCTACAGTGTGATTTTCTCATTTCCACGGTTTCAAGTTTGTTCGCAATTCTGGGTCCTACAGTGTGATTATTCTCAATTTCCACCTTTTTCAGGTTTTCTAGCCATATTCCGGGTCCTTCGGTGTGAATTTTTAATTTTCCACGTTTCCAGGATTTTTAGTCATATTCTGGGTCCTACAGTATGATTTTTTCATTTACACGTTTTTCAGGTTTTCTTGCCATATTCCAGGTCCTTCAATATGAATTTTTTAATTTTCCACGTTTTTCAGTATTTCTTCCCATATTCTGGATAATACAGTGTGAATTTTTAATTTTCCACTTTTTTCATGGATTCTTGCCATATTCTGTGTCGGACAGTGTGAATTTTTTAATTTTCACGATTTTCAGGGTTTCTTGGCATATTCTGGGTCCTGCAGTGTGGATTTTTCTCATTTTCCACGTTTTTCGAGTTTTTACGTAATTCTGGGTCCTTCATTGTGATTTTCTCATTTTCCACTTTTCCAGGTTTTCTCCCCATATTTGGGGTCCTTCTGTGTGAGTTTTTAATTTTCTACTTTTTTCAGGTTTTCTGGCCATATTCTGGGTCCTTCAGTGTGAGTTTTTAATTTTCCCTCGTTTTTCAGGTTTTCTTGCCATATTCCTGGTCCTTTAATGTGAATTTATAATTTTCCAATGTTTTCAGGTTTTTTCGTCATATTCAGGGTCCTACAGTGTGATTTCTCATTTCCACGTTTTTCAGGTTTTCTTGCCATTTTCCAGGTCCTTCAGTGTGAATTTTTAATTTTTCCACGAATTTCAGTATTTTTCACCATATCTGGGTCCTACAGTGTGATTTTCTCATTTCCCACGTTTTTCAGGTTTTCTTGCCATATTCCAGGTCCTTCAGTTTGAATTTTTAAGTTTCCACGTTTTTCTGTATTTCTCGCCATATTCTGGGTAATACAGTGTGAATTTTTAATTTTCCTCTGTTTTCATGTTTTCTCCTATATTCTCTGTCTGACAGTGTGAATTTTTAATTTTCACGTTTTTCAGGGTTTCTCGGCATATTCTGGGTCCTGCAGTGTGATTTTCTCATTTTCCACGTTTTTCAAGTTTATTCGTAATTTTGGGTCCTACAGTGTGATTTTCTCATTTTCCACCTTTTTCAAGTTTTCTCGCCAAATTTGGGGTCCTTCAGTGTGAGTTTGTAATTTTCAACTTTTTTCGGCTTTTCTCGCCATATTCTGGGTCCCACAGCGTGTATTTTTAATTTTCCACGTTTCAGAGTTTCTCGGCCTATTCTGGGTCCTACAGTGTGATTTTCTCATTTTCGAAGTTTTTCAAGTTTTTTTGTAATCTGTGTTCTACAGTGTGATTATTCTCATTTTCAACCTTTTTCAGGTTTTCTCGCCATTTTCTGGGTCCTTCAGTGTGCATTTTAATTTTCCACGTTTTTCTGTATTTCTCGCCATATTCTGGGTAATGCATTGTGAATTTTTAATTTTCCACTTTTTTCATGATTTCTCGCCATAATCTGGATCTGAAAGTTTCAATTTTTAATTTTCACGTTTTTCAGGGTTTCTCCGAAAATTCTGGGTCCTGCAGTGTGAATTTCTCATTTTCCACGTTTTTCAATTTTGTTCGTAATTCTGGGGCCTACACTCTGATTTTCTCATATTCCACCTTTTTAAGGTTTTGTAGCCATATTCTGGGTCTTTCAGTGTGAGTTTTTAATTTTCGACTCTCAGGGTTTCTCACCATATTCTGGGTACTACAGTGTGTATTTTTAATTTTCCACGTTTTTCTGGGTTTCTCTGCATATTCTGAGTTTTGCAGTTTGATATTCTCATTTTCGTCCTTTTTCAAGTTTTATAGCAATTCTGGGTCCTACAGTATGATTATTCTCATTTTCAAACTTTTTCAGGTTTTCTTGCCATATTTCGGGTCCTTTAGTGTGAGATTGTAATTTTCTACATTTTTTCAGGGTTTCTCGCCATATTCTGGGTCCTACAGAGTGTATTTTTAATTCTCCACGTTTTTCAGGGTTTCTAGGCATATTATGTGTCCTACAGTGTGATTTTCTCATTTTCCACTTTTTTAAAATTTTTTTTCTCATTTCTGTATCCTAAAGTGTGATTTTCTCATTTTCCACCCTTTTCAGGTTTTCTCGCCATATTCTGGGTCCTACAGTATGAGTTTTGAGTTTTCCTCGTTTTTCAGGTTTTCTGGCCTTATTCTGTGTCCTTCAGTGTGAATTTTTAATTTTCCACGTTTTCCAGGTTTTTTTTCCTCATATTCTGGGTCCTAAAGTGTGATTTTCTCATTTCCACTTTTTCCAGGATTTCTTGCCATATTCCAGGTCCTTCAGTGTGAATTTTTAATTTTCCACTTTTTTCATGGTTTCTCGCAATAGTCTGTGTCCAAAGGTGTGAATTTTTAATTTTCATGTTTTTCACGGTTTCTCGGCATATTCTGGGTCCTGCAGTGTGATTTTATCATTTTCCACCTTTTTCAAGTTTGTTCGTAATTCTGGGTCCTACAGGGTGATTTTCTCATTTTCTACCTTTTTCAGGTTTTCTCGCCATATTTGGGGTCCTTCAGTGTAAGTTTTTAATTTTCTACTTTTTTCAGGGTTTCTCGCCATATTCTGGGTCCTACAGCGTGTATTTTTCATTTTCCACGTTTTCAGGGTTTTTTGGCATATTCTGGGTCCTACAGTGTGATTTTCTCATTTTCCACGGTTTCAAGTTTGTTCGCAATTCTGGGTCCTACAGTGTGATTATTCTCAATTTCCACCTTTTTCAGGTTTTCTAGCCATATTCCGGGTCCTTCGGTGTGAATTTTTAATTTCCACGTTTCCAGGATTTTTAGTCATATTCTGGGTCCTACAGTATGATTTTTTCATTTACACGTTTTTCAGGTTTTCTTGCCATATTCCAGGTCCTTCAATATGAATTTTTAATTTTCCACGTTTTTCAGTATTTCTTCCCATATTCTGGATAATACAGTGTGAATTTTTAATTTTCCACTTTTTTCATGGATTCTTGCCATATTCTGTGTCGGACAGTGTGAATTTTTAATTTTCACGATTATCAGGGTTTCTCGGCATATTCTGGGTCCTGCAGTGTGATTTTTTCTCATTTTCCACGTTTTTCGAGTTTTTACGTAATTCTGGGTCCTTCATTGTGATTTTCTCATTTTCCACTTTTCCAGGTTTTCTCCCCATATTTGGGGTCCTTCTGTGTGAGTTTTTAATTTTCTACTTTTTTCAGGTTTTCTCGCCATATTCTTCTGGGTCCTTCAGTGTGAGTTTTTAATTTTCCTCGTTTTTCAGGTTTTCTTGCCATATTCCTGGTCCTTTAATATGAATTTATAATTTTCCAATGTTTTCAGGTTTTTTCGTCATATTCAGGGTCCTACAGTGTGATTTTCTCATTTCCACGTTTTTTAGGTTTTCTTGCCATTTTCCAGGTCCTTCAGTGTGAATTTTTAATTTTTCACGAATTTCAGTATTTTTCACCATATTCTGGGTCCTACAGTGTGATTTTCTCATTTCCACGTTTTTCAGGTTTTCTTGCCATATTCCAGGTCCTTCAGTTAGAATTTTTAAGTTTCCACGTTTTTCTGTATTTCTCGCCATATTCTGGGTAATACAGTGTGAATTTTTAATTTTCCTCTGTTTCATGTTTTCTCATATATTCTCTGTCTGACAGTGTGAATTTTTAATTTTCACGTTTTTCAGGGTTTCTCGGCATATTCTGGGTCCTGCAGTGTGATTTTCTCATTTTCCACGTTTTTCAAGTTTATTCGTAATTTGGGTCCTACAGTGTGATTTTCTCATTTTCCACCTTTTTCAAGTTTTCTCGCCATATTTGGGGTCCTTCAGTGTGAGTTTGTAATTTTCTACTTTTTTCGGCTTTTCTCGCCTTATTCTGGGTCCCACAGCGTGTATTTTTAATTTTCCACGTTTTCAGAGTTTCTCGGCCTATTCTGGGTCCTACAGTGTGATTTTCTCATTTTCGAAGTTTTTCAAGTTTTTTTGTAATCTGGGTTCTACAGTGTGATTATTCTCATTTTCAACCTTTTTCAGGTTTTCTCGCCATTTTCTGGGTCCTTCAGTGTGCATTTTAATTTTCCACGTTTTTCTGTATTTCTCGCCATATTCTGGGTAATGCATTGTGAATTTTTAATTTTCCACTTTTTTCATGATTTCTCGCCATAATCTGGATCTGAAAGTTTCAATTTTTAATTTTCACGTTTTTCAGGGTTTCTCCGAAAATTCTGGGTCCTGCAGTGTGAATTTCTCATTTTCCACGTTTTTTCAATTTTGTTCGTAATTCTGGGGCCTACAGTCTGATTTTCTCATATTCCACCTTTTTAAGGTTTTGTAGCCATATTCTGGGTCCTTCAGTGTGAGTTTTTAATTTTCGACTCTTTCAGGGTTTCTCACCATATTCTGGGTACTACAGTGTGTATTTTTAATTTTTCCCACGTTTTTCAGGGTTTCTCTGCATATTCTGAGTTTTGCAGTTTGATATTCTCATTTTCGTCATTTTTCAAGTTTTATAGCAATTCTGGGATCTACAGTGTGATTATTCTCATTTTCCAACTTTTTCAGGTTTTCTTGCCATATTTCGGGTCCTTCAGTGTGAGATTGTAATTTTCTAATTTTTCAGGGTTTCTCGCCATATTCTGGGTCCTATAGAGTGTATTTTTAATTCTCCACGTTTTTCAGGGTTTCTAGGCATATTATGTGTCCTACAGTGTGATTTTCTCATTTTCCACTTTTTTAAATTTTTTTTCTCATTTCTGTGTCCTAAAGTGTGATTTTCTCATTTTCCACCCTTTTCAGGTTTTCTCGCCATATTCTGGGTCCTACAGTATGAGTTTTGAATTTTCCTCGTTTTTCAGGTTTTCTGGCCTTATTCTGGGTCCTTCAGTGTGAATTTTTAATTTTCCACGTTTTCCAGGGTTTTTTCGTCATATTCTGGGTCCTACAGTGTGATTTTTCTCATTTCCACTTTTTCCAGGATTTCTTGCCATCTTCCAGGTCCTTCAGTGTGAATTTTTAATTTTCCACTTTTTTCATGGTTTCTCGCCATAGTCTGTGTCCAACAGTGTGAATTTTTAATTTTCACGTTTTCACGGTTTCTCGGCATATTCTGTGTCCTGCAGTGTGATTTTATCATTTTCCAACTTTTTCAAGTTTTTTGTAATTCTGGGTCCTACAGTTTGATTTTCCTCATTTTCCACGTTTTTCAGGTTTTCTCGCCATATTCTGGGTACTTCAGTGTGAGTTTTTAATTTTCCTCGTTTTTCAGGTTTTCTCGCCATATTCCGGGTCCTTTACTGTGAATTTATAATATTCCAAGTTTTTCAGGTTTTTTTCGTAATATTCAGGGTCCTACAGTGTGATGTTCTCATTTCCACGTTTTTCAGGTTTTCTGGCCATTTTCCAGGTTCTTTAGTGTGAATTTTTAATTTTTCCACGAATTTCAGTATTTTTCACCATATTCTGTGCCCTACAGTGTAATTTTCTCATTTCCACGTTTTTCAGGTTTCCTTGCCATATTCCAGGTCCTTCAGTTTGAATTTTTAAGTTTCCACGTTTTTCTGTATTTCTCGCCATATTCTGGGTAATACAGTGTGAATTTTTAATTTTCCTCTGTTTTCATGTTTTCTCCTATATTCTCTGTCTGACAGTGTGAATTTTTAATTTTCACGTTTTTCAGGGTTTCTCGACATATTCTGGGTCCTGCAGTGTGATTTTCTCATTTTCCACGTTTTTCAAGTTTATTCGTAATTTTGGGTCCTACAGTGTGATATTCTCATTTTCGAAGTTTTTCAAGTTTTTTCGTAATCTGGGTTCTACAGTGTGATTATTCTCATTTTCAACCTTTTTCAGGTTTTCTCGCCATATTCCGGGTCCTTCAGTGAGAATTTTTAATTTTCTACTTTTTTCGGCTTTTCTCGCCATATTCTGGGTCCTTCAGTTGAGTTTTTAATTTCCTCGTTTTTCAGGTTTTCTAGTTATATTCTGGGTCTTTCAGTGTGAGTTTTTAATTTTTCTCGTTTTTCAGGTTATCTCGCCATATTCGGGGTCCCTCAGTGTGAATTTTAATTTTCCATGTTTTTCAGGTTTTTTCGTCATAATCTGGGTCTTACAGTGTGATTTTCTCATTTCCACCTTTTTCAGGTTTTCTTGCTGTTTCCACGTTTTTTCAGTATTTCTCGCCATATTATGGGTAATACAGTGTGAATTTTTAATTTTCCACTTTTTTCATGGTTTCTCGCCATAATCGATATTTTTCAGTGTTTATATCACCATATTCTAGGTATTACAGTATGATTTTCTCTTTTTTCGATCCTTTCATGGATTGTCACCATATTTCAGGTCCTACAGTGTGATTTTCTCATTTTTCCACTCTTTCAAGGTTTATCACCATATTCCATGTCCTACAGTGTGATTTTCTCATTTTCAAAATTTTTCAGGATTTCTCGCCATATTCCAGTTCTTCAGTGTGAGTTTTTAATTATCCATGTTTTTCAGGGTTTCTCGCCATATTCCAGGTACTACAGTGTGATTTTCTAATTTTTCGAGTTTTTCAGGGTTTCTCACCATATTCCAGGTCCTACAGTGTGATTTTCTCTTTATTCGACTATACAGGGTTTCTCACCATATTCCAGGTACTAGATATGATTTCCTCATTATTCGACTTCTTCAGGGTTTCTCAACATTTTCCACGTTCTACAGTGTGATTTTCTCATTTTTCGACTTATTCAAGTTTTCTCACCATATTCCAGGTCCTACACTGTGATTTTCTCATTTTCCACATTTTTCAGGATTTCTTGCCATATTCGAGGCCTTCCGTGTGATTTTTTTAATTATCCACGTTTTTATAGTTACTCGCCATATTCCAGGTCCTACAGTGTGATTTTTCCTTTTCAACGATTTTCAGGTTTTCTTGCCCTATTCCTGGTCCTACAGGGTAAGTTTTTAATTTTCCATATTTTTCGGGTTTCTCGCTGTATTCTAGGTACTTCAGTATGATTTCTCATTTTTCCCCCCTCTTTCTGGGTTTCTAGACACATTCCAGGCCATCAGTGTGATTTTCTCATTTTCCAACTTTTTCTGGGTTTCTCTCCATTTTCCATGTCCTAGAGTGTGAGTTTCTCATTTTCCACGTTTTTCAGGGTTTCTCGCCATATTCCAGGTCTTTTACTGTTTGATTTTAATTTTCCACATTTTTCAGAGTTTCTTGTCATATTCCAAGTCCTAGAGTGTGAGTTTTTAAATTTCCAACTTTTTCAGGGTTTCCTGCCGTATTCCATATCCTACAGTGCGAGTTTTTAATTTCCCACGTTTTTCATGGTTTTCTTCCTATTCCAGATCCTACAGTATGATTTTCTCATTTTTCATGATTTTCAGTTTTCTTCCCATATTCCAGATCCTACAGTGTGAGTTTTTTATTTTCCATGTTTTTCATGGTTTCTTTTCATATTCCAGGTCTTATAGTGTGAGTTTCTCATTTTGAACGTTTTTCAGAGTTTTTGCCATATTATAGGTCCTGCAGTTTGAGTTCCTCATTTTCCACCTTTTTCAGGTCTTTTCAGCATATTCCAGGTTCTGCAGTTTGAATTTCTCATTTTCCATGTTTTTCATTGTTTCTTGCCATATTCCATATCCTACAGTGTGATTTTCTCATTTTTCATGATTTTCAGGTTTTCTTGCCATATTCCAGATCCTAGAGTGTGAGTTTTTAATTGTCCAACTTTTTCAGGTTTTCTTGCCATAAACTATGTCCTACAATGTGAGTTTCTCATTTTCCACGTTTTTCAGGTTTTCTCTCCATATTTCTGTTCCTACAATGTTTGTTTTTAATTTTCCACGTTTTCCAGGGTTTCTTGCCATATTCCAGGTCCTGCAGTTTGAATTTCTTATTTTCCACGTTTTTTAGTGTTTCTTTCCATATTCTAGGTCCTACAGTGAGATTTTTTCATTTTTCATGATTTTCAGGTTTTCTCGCCATATCCCAGGTCCTTCATTGTGAATTTTTAATTTTCCACGGTTTTCTGTGTTTCTTGCCATATTCCATATCCTACCATTTGAATTTCTTATTGTTCACATTGTTCAGGGGTTCTTGCCATATTCTAGGTACTGCAGTTTTATTTTCTCATTTTTCATTATTTTTAGGTTTTTTAATTATCCGATTTTTTCAGGTTTTCTCCCATATTCTAAGTCCTGCAGTGTGATTTTGTCATTTTCCACCTCTTTCTGGGTTTCTTGCCATATTCCAAGTCCTGCAGTTTGATTTTGTCATTTTCCACCTCTTTCAGGGTTTCTTGCCACATTCCAGGTCCTCCAGTTTGAGTTTCTCCTTTTCCACGTTTTATAGGGAATCTTGCCATATTCCAGGTCCTAGAGGGTGAGTTTTTAATTTTCCACGTTTTTCAGGATTTCTCACCATATTCCAGGTCCTACAGTGTGATTCTCTCATTTTCCACAATTTTAAGGTTTTCTTTCCATATTCCAGTTCTTATAGTTTGAGTTTCTCATTTTTCACATTTTTCAGTTCTTCTCACCATATTCCAGGTCCTAGAGTGTGAGTTTTTAATTGTCCACGTGTTTCAGGGTTTCTTGCCATATTCCAGATTCTAAAGTGTGATTTTCTCATTTTCTGTGATTTTTCAGGTTTTCTTGCCATATTCCCAGTCCTATACTATAAGTTTTCAATTTCCCATGTTTGTCAAGGTTTCTCGACATATTCCAAGTCCTATTGTTTGAGTTTCTCATTTTTCGGTGTTTCTAGCCTTATACCAGGTCCTGCAGTGTTATGTTCTCATTTTCCATCTTTTTCTGGGTTTCTTGCCATATTCCAGGTCCTACAGAGTGAGTTTCTTATTTTCCACCTTTTTCAGGTTTTCTCAACATATTCCAGATCCAACCGTGTGAGTTTTTAATTTTCCACGTTTTTCAGAGTTTCTCAGCATATTCCAGATCCTACAGTTTGGGTTTCTTATTTTCCAAGTCTTTAAGTGTTTCTCTCCATATTCCAGGTCCTACACTGTGATTTTCTCATTTTTCATACTTTATAGATTATTGGGTGTGAGTTTTTTATTTTCAATTTTTTCAGGTTTTCCTGCCATATTCCACGTCCTACAGTTTGATTTTCTCATTTTTCAGGATTTTGAAGTTTTCTTGTCATATTTTAGGTCCTACACTGTTAGTTTTTTTTCCCACTTTTTAAAGGTTTTCTTACTATATTCCATGTCCTACAGTGACATTTTCTGATTTTCCACGTTCTTCAGGGTTTCTCGCCATATTCCATGTCCTACAGGTTTAATTTTTAATTTTCCACATTTTTCAGAGTTTTTCACCATATCCCAGTTCCTACAGTTTTAATTTCCATTTTCCATGTTTTTTAGAGTTTCTCGCCATATTCCAGGACCTACAGTGTGAGTTTTTAATTTTCCACGTGTTTCAGGGTTTCTTGCCATATTCCAGCTTCTACAGTTTGATTTTCTCATTGTTCATCATTTTCAGGATTTCTTGCCATATTCCCAGTCCTATAGTGTAAGTTTTCAATTTTCCATGTTTGTCAAGGATTCTCAACATATTCCAAGTCCTATAGTTTGAGTTTTTCATTTTTCAGTGTTTCTAGCCTTATACCAGGTCCTGCAGTGTTATTTTCTCATTTTCTTTTTTTTTTTAAAGATTTATTTATTTATTATATGTAAGTACACTGTAGCTGTCCTCAGACACTCCAGAAGGGGAAGCCAGATCTCTTTACGGATGGTTGTGAGCCACCATAATTTCTTGCCATGTCCCTGGTCCTACACTGTTATATTTTTATTTTCCATGTTCTTCAGTTTTCTGGCCATATTCCAGGTCCTACAGTGTGAGTTTTTAATTTCTACGTTTTTCAAGGTTTCTCTCCATATTCCAGGTCCTACAGTGTGATTTTCTCATTGTCAATGAATTTCCGTTTTCTTGCCATATTCCAGGTCCTACAGGGTAAGTTTTTAATTTTTCACGTTTTTCAGGGTTTCTTGCGATATTGCAGGTACTGCATTATTATTTTCTCATTTTCCCCTCTTTCTGGGTTTCTAGACACATTCCAGGTCCTACATTGTGGTTGTCTCATTTTCCACCTTTTTCCGGGTTTCTTCCCATATTCCAGTTCCTACAGCATGAGTTTCTCATTTTCCACGTTTTTTTTCAGTGTTTCTTGCCATATTCCAGGTCCTACAGTGTTTGTTTTTAAATTTTCACGTTTTTCAGGGTTTCTCGTCATATTTCTGTTCCTACCATTTGAGTTTATCAATTTTCACATTTTTCAGTATTTGTTGCCATATACCTGGTCGTAGAGTGTAAGTTTTTAAATTTCCACTGTTTTTCAGGGTTTCTCACAATATTCCAGGTCCTACATTGTGAGTTTTTTATTTTCGGCGTTTTTCAGGGTTTATCGCCATATTCAAGGTCTACAGTGTGATTTTCTCATATTTGATGATTTTCACTTTTTCTTTCCATATTTCAGTTCCTACAGTGTTATTTTTTATGTTTCACGTTTTTTAGGGTTTCTCTGTCACTGTGCTCAACTGTGGTTTTACAATGCTCCACTGTGATGTCCCACTTCTCTACACTGTTGTCACACTGCTCTAATGTGATCTCACAGTGCTCCACTGTGGTGTCACAGTGCTCCACTTCGTTGTCACAATGCTCCACTTTGGTGTCACAGTATGCCACTGTGGTATCAGAGTTCTCCTCTCTGGTGTCACAATGCTCCACTGTGGTGTCACATGCTCCACTGTGTTGTCAGATTTCTCCACTGTAGTTTCATTGTGGTTCACTGTGGGGAGACAGTGCTGCACTGTGGTATCACAGTGGTCCACTGTTGTGTCACAGTGCTCACTATGGTTTATCAGTGCTCTTCTGTGGTATCACAGTGCTCCACTGTCATGTCACAGTGCTCCACTCTACTGTCACTGTGCTGCTCTGTGTTGTCACAGTGCTCCACTGTGGTGTCACACTGCTACACTATTGTGTCACAGTGTTCCACCTTTCTGACACAGTTCTCCACAGTGATGTAAGTGTGCTCCCCTCACTGTCACACTGCTGCACTGTCGTGTCACAGTGCTCAACTGTCCTGTCACAATGCTCCACTCTGATGCCACAGTGGTCCACTGTGCTGTCACAGTGCTTTACTGTAGTGTTACAGTGCTCCACTCTCGGGTCACAGTACTCCACTCTGCTGTCACAGTGCTCCACAGTGGTGTCACAGTGCTTTACAGTGCTTTACAGTGATGTCAGAGTGTCCACTCTGATGTTGCACTGCTCTACTCTGTTGTCACACTCCTCCACTGTGGTGTCATTGTGCTCCTCTGTGGTGTCACAGTGCTCTTCTTCGTTGTCACAGTGCTCCACGGTGCGGTCACCCTACTCCTCTGTGGTGTCACATTTCTCCATTGTGGTGTCACATTCTCCACTGTGGTTTCACATGCTCCAGTGTGTTGTCATATACTCTAAAGATGCTCCAACACAGAACAAAGATACCTGCACCAATGTGTTCACTGAATCCTAATTTTTAATAACCATGAGCTAGAAACAACCCAGATGTCCCTCTATGGAAGAATTGTTACAGAAACTGTGGTACATTTACACAATGGAATACTACTCAGATATTAAAAAATGATCGCATCATAAACGTTGTAGGCACATGGATGGAACTAGAAAATATTTTCTTGAGTGAGGTAACCCAAATCCAAAAAACCTTGCATGGTATGTACTCACCGATAAGTGGATTTTAGCCCAAAAGCTCAGAATACCCATGCAACACCTAAAAGTCAAATGAAGTTTTACAAGAAGTGAGACCAAAGTGTCCGTTATTCAAACCTACTTAGAAGAGGTAACAAAATAATCAGGGCAGGCCGAGGAAGGGGGTATCAGGGTGGGAGACAGAAAGGGAGGGGAAGAAAAAGGAAGGACAGGGTCAGGTATGGGAAGAGACAGGAGAGACGTCTAGAGGACCAGGAGAATGAATAGGAATAAGTAGCAGCGGGGTTTGGGGAACTAGGAGATGCACTAGAAATTCCCAGATGCCAGGAATTCAAGAGGTTCCCAGAACTCAATGGGATAACAACAGCTGAAATACAGAGGAGTGCTATGCCCCAGTTGAGTCAAATGGACAAGCCGAGAGGTTTAAAAGTCACTCATGAGGCAAAGAGATTCAAAGAAGCTCTCCTCCTGGAGTCTAGCGTTCCCTAACCATACAGTAATTTTTCATTCCCGAGTTTCATTCTCGAGTTAGTCTAGTGTATGGATCCACGTGCTCTCTTTCAATATTTTCCTATCACAAGTGCCTTTTAAGATTGAATTCTGTCATAGCTAAACCAGTGTTCCAACAGTCCTAGTTCGTCCTTAGCGAGACCTTGGGCTTGGATTAAAGTACTGCCCCGGTATTACACTAAAAGTTAGGTCACTCCCCTTCACAGGAATCTACCATCACCTAGGAAGAAAGAAGTTTCTGACCGTAGGGGAAACCAGTTTAGATGCTTAGTATTATAGCTGAGTTACACCTATTTACAGGAATTTACTATGGTTTAGGAAGCAGATCAGGCTGTGGTTTTAGAGTATTGCATTATTCATGAGATGGTTAGCTAGAACTGAGCTCCCTAGTTAGAACCATGACTTGGGTGTGAAAGCCCTTGCCCTAGGAGTGAAAAGTTCTCACACCAGGCTTCTAAGACTATAGAAGACCTTAGATAGGGCTAACTTTGTCTCAATTATTTTACTGCCCAGTTCCTTCCGATCTTTGTGTTTTCATTCCTCTGTTCTGTTTAAGAATCATTAAGCATCTTGTTACCTCATTTGTACCTTGCGGGTATGTCACCCAACTTCTTTATTGTCTTCTGTATAAAAAGTCTGAAGCTCGAATTGTAAAATTACATTCAGATTATACACACGAACTCTCCTGTGTGTGTCTGTTTTTCACTCGCTCATCCATGCTTTGCGACCTGCGACGAGAGACCCCGTTCCACGCAGACACAGGGACCCAGAGGGTCTGCGGCAGGGGAGAAGGAGTCTGAAGGGACTATATCCAGGAGATGGACATGGGACTCAGTTGAGGGATGGGGACACCCACCCATTTAAAAAAATACCGAAAATTGTCTCTGTCCAAAGGAAATATAGGGAAAAAAATGGAGCAGAGACTGAAGGAAAGGCCATCCAGAGACTATAGCACTGTATTCTACCCACAGACACAAAACCCCAACACTACTGCTGATGCCAAGATGTGCTTACAGACAGGAGCCTTGTATGTCTGTGTATCCTCTGAGAGCCTCTGTCAGCAACTGACTAAGACAGATGGAGAAACTCACAGAAACTATTGGACTGAGTGTGGGGACCCCAATGGAAAAATTAGGGGAAGGGCTGAAGGAGCTGAAGGGGATGGCAACCCCACAGGACGAACAACAGTATCAATTAACCAGACCCCTCAGAGCTCCCAGGGAGTAATCTACCAACTACAGGAGTATACATGGGCGGGTTCATGACTAGAAATATTTATGTAGCAGAGAACTACCTTGTCTGGTGTCAGTGGGAGGGGTGGCACTTGGTCCTGTTGAGGCTTGATACCCCAGAGAAGGGGGATACTAGAGGGATTAGGTGGGAGTGGCTGGGTGGGGAGGGGGAAAAGTTGGGCCTCAGGGAGGGGCGAGCAGAAGGGGGATAATACTTGAAATATAAACAAGTGAAATGATTAATACATTTTATAGGGTGGAGGGGTTGAGATCATCCTTGGTTGTGTATTGGATGTGAAGCCTGCCTGGGAAAATGGGAGGAGAAGTAGAGAGGGAAAGAAAGAGCAAGGGGCAGAGAAATCAAGTCCATCTTGAGCTGTGTGCCAAGATGCTGTCTAGAAGACAATCGATTAAGAAAATAGAACAGAGTCTGTTGGCTCCAGCTTAGACTCTATTGCTGCCTTTGACCTCCTCTCCCTTCCTCCTCCAGGTTGATGATTCTGTGGTTTAAAGCCAGCTGATACTCTAGCCAGAACACAAACACCTGTAGCAGTACTCTTAGGGGTAATAATTCACAAACCATGACAATAGCCACTCTGCACTCTTCAGTGCAACAGAAGGAAGGAGGATGGGAGTAAGGAGGAGACAATGGAAGGAAATAGAAAAAGATGGAAGGACAAAGGAAAGAAAGGAGAGTCACTAACCAGACATAGGTTATCAAAGGCACAGTGAGTGACCAGTCCATTTCCCAGAATATAGTGAAGTAAAACTAGCTTTACCAAAACAATTATTTGGTGTCAATTTATTGATTTCCTTAGTTGTTTACTAAAGTGTTGCTTGCACTCTGTTTGCAGAGCCCAGCTTCACTTGCTACCTGAACCAGAGAGGCCTAAAGAGCCAGGTGAGGCAGTGGCCCATTGCCCTTCCCAGCCTGCTGACTGATGCCAGCACTTAAACACTAGCTTGTCCACCCTACCTTATGGTTTTAAAGTATAAAATGAAATTACAAAGACTTGCAGGAGCTGTCTTGGCTTCGGTCCACCTTTGACATCTCTCTTCCACTCTCAGTTGTTTCCGGGTGGTTATTCCAGGAAGGTTCTCCCAACAATCGCTGTTCTTGGACTCAAAGTATCTGGTTTTTTTTTTTTTTCTTTCTTTCAGAGCGCTCCCTAAATCACAGACCAATTTGCTGGAGCCCAAATCATAGTCCAACAGCAGTCTTTTTCCCACCTTGAAAGAATGTTAGAAGTCACAGAACTGGCTCTTATTCTTAAATAGAAATTCAAACCAAAGATCACCCATTAATTAACCGGGTTAATTCACTAAAATTATTATTCTCCCTGGACCCTCCCTGGTCCCCAATCATTATTTCAGTCCACAGTCACTGTCAGACAAGTAACCTCTCTTCTTTTGGCCTTCCTGCTCATCCATCTTCTAGTCTGTTTTCTGCCTCTCTTTCTAGTCGAGGGAAGTAAAAGACTTTCACACTGATAGGGGCTGATCCATCACAGCTTGTTTTATTTAAAAAACAAAAATAAACCCTCTCCCGTGTTTTATCAGCCATGTAGACCAGAATTGACTAAATTTGCCTTTGTGAGGTTGTTACTAAAAACATGAAGTGACATTGATATCACTCACTCCTGTTTGGGCAGTACTTCGGAGGCTAGGTTAAGGAGATTTCAAAGTCAGCCTGGGAACCAGCCAGGGGGCCGGGGTTGTGGGGGCAGTGGACAAAAGAGCTAAATGTATTGAGTTCTTCCCTTATTAATGACCTCTTCTTTCAGCTAACACCTACTTTTGCCTCATCTAAAAGTAGCTAACAGTTACTTT
This sequence comes from Mus caroli, assembly GCF_978045245.1. Lineage (NCBI taxonomy): Eukaryota > Metazoa > Chordata > Mammalia > Rodentia > Muridae > Mus > Mus caroli. The sequence continues at coordinate 86,099 of NW_028227661.1, forward strand.
TGCCTATTAGCTAAGCGCATGAATGTGATGCTGAGAGAGAAGTTGGGGGAGCCCCCTACTGAAAAAGGAAAGAGTTCAGCTGATTCTGTAAGGCTGGATAGAAGAAATCAGGGCCTTCTCTGCATCCCACACGTACAGTTGCAGGACTGAATGCCACCTTGGAAGCCTGGCCACTGTTCAGGACCTTGAAGATTTCGCCGGGAGCCTCAAAGTGTAGACACCAGAACACCAGAGGTATCAGGGTTAGAATCAAGCCTCCCACCCCGGAGAGATGCCCGAAGGGACTCCTTAGAGGAGTCCCTCTCTTCTTTCATGGTATCTGGCAGTTTACCCAGTGGTGAAAATTTGGCAGAATCTGAGGCTTGTTCGGTTAAGTCCACACTGTGCCTTCCAGCTCACAGAACCCTAGAAGGACTCATTCCTCCTACTCCCATCTATTCATTCTCTACACAGGAATCCACCTTGTGATTTCAAAACACTGAGCTGGGAGACCCAGGCTCAGTCAGGACTCTACAGAGGCCAGAGGGCTGTCTGTGGTTCTTGGAGTATGTTTCCTAACCGAAGTGCAAGGACTTCTTAAATGTAAAAATCCTTTGCCTTTTTATGAAGATTATGGAAAAAAGGGAAGTTCCAAGGCAGATTTGCAAAGCTGAGACCCTAGCCAGGTTTGGCAGCACCTCTCCTTTCTTAGATCTGCGCACCAGGGGACCTGAAAATGCTAGTCCAGCAAATCTGAAGAGGTCACAGGCTCTTGACTACTTTTTGGGTCCTGTGGGTTGGACCCAAGCAAACTAGTGATGATTAAAGGCCAGTGATCTGGAACCAGATTTGCACTTAAGGGCTACTGGCAAATTTCAAAGCGGTTTTTATTTGCCAGCCACATGTCTTGCAGCTAGTCTCACAATCCTGTTTTAGCTATTTGTGTTTCTTCTCATGTAGCTCAGTGTATGTCAAATACACTAAAGACCTGACTAGAAGCTGGTGCATCTAGAGGCCTGCTCCAGTTCTCCCTGATTTGCCAGAGCAGCTGGATTGATTTTTTTTAATTCCAACATTTTCCAATATTTGTATACTTCAGGCTAATTTGAATAATGCCAGCAATTCTTGGTGGACATTTTGAGTTATGAGCTGATGCTGTAGCTCATCTAATTGCTTGCCTTAGCCTGGGTTCCAACCTGAACACCAGATTAATACACATGCCTATCTTTCCAGGACACAAGAAGTGAAGGCATGAAGATTAGAAATGCAGCTATCCTTGACTTTGTCAGGAGCAGCCTAAGGTAAAGGAACAAGACTCTGCCTAAAACAGAAAACAAGGTCCAAAGAAACCAACCAAAAATACCACACTTTGGGTACTTACGAATTTCCATTTCCATTTGTTTAGTCATACCTTCTAAGGAGCCAAGGTTGACTTTTAATCCTCAGGGTTTGATTGGCAAAAGAAGAGGCCTGGTCCAAGATTTGAACCTAGGAAGATCCTCTCAGACCCTAAGCGAGAATCCTCTAGGGGTATGACCAACAAGCCTTAAAGAGAAGCTCCAGCTAGTCTTTCTAAGAGGGATATCTTGGAATCCTCTGGTTGAATTCAGAAAACACCAAAAGAATTGAGTTTCAGATCTACCTGAAAAGGATAATCCAAGACTACCCAGTGCCCCAATTGCTCGAGAATGTCAAAACTAGTGTAGAGTCTGTAACACTTGCACCCACTGCAATTTAGTACACCCAGTGCTGCTTCAAGCAAAGAAAAAAACCCACCAAATTCTGCCTACTTCCAGTTCTAATGTCAGAGATACAGAAAGCATGTATCAATCATGGGGCCCTCCTGGGAAGTGCCAGCATTGTCTCCAGTCGAGACCCAACTAAAATAACATCTCGTCCAACATTAGGCTCAAACCAACGACCCTGAGATTAATAATCTCGAGCTCTAATGACTGTGCTAGATGGGGAACTATTCTTTAGCTTAGAAGTTTACTAATTGTGACCACCACTGGGTAAGCATCCCCAGAGCATATCCTTGGTGAGCACCTGCTCAGTTGGCATATCATAGAAATAAAACGCAGACAGGCAAAGCCATGGCTGGCACTGGAGGAGCATGGTTAAACCTGTTTCCATCGCTGTAGCAGGTCTTTGCGCATCTGATCAGTATTTGCTTACTAAACTGTATATTGGCCTCAACTGACGTCTGTGTTGTCCTCTGTTTCCCCCAAACTGAAAGTAATCTAAATGTAAGAAATGTCTCCTGTGAGTCTGGCACCCTGATTTTGTTGTTAACAGACATAGCGTGTCAAGTCTGAGCCTAGGTGGCCCAGGATCTGGGAGCTGACTTAGGGTGGCCATGGGGGCCAACAGGTCAGTCAAGGGAATCCAACTAGAGCTCAAATGACTAACCTAGATGTCAGTAGGGTTAAGTTGGGGATCCTAGTGAGGGTCCAACCAATCCAGGGGTACGGATCTGAGCCAAAGGAGGCTCAGGCAATGTCCTATCCACACCCACCCTCGGGACTTCTCCTAGGTCCTTTTCTATCAGAGTGCCAGGAATCTGGTTCTTACCTATGCCTCTGGAATGGGACCTATCACACTGCACACAGAATACCAGATGCTTCCATTGAAGCATCAAGAACACAAAAAAATGGCTGTCAGTCTTCAGGTGTATCCTATCCTCTAGTCCTATTTCCAAATTAAGGGCTTGCCTGAGGTGCCTCATTATGTAATTGCAAACCTTCCTAATAGTGGAAGGAAGAAGCACAAAAGAACCAGCATAGGAAGGAACCAATCATCACCTCCTTTTTTACTTTTTTCAGGTTTTCTCACCTATTGGGGGTCCTTCAGTGTGAGTTTTTAATTTTCCTCGTTTTTCAGGTTTTCTCGCCATATTCAGGGTCTTTCAGTGTGAATTTTTAATTTTCCACGTTTTTCAGGTTTTTTCGTCATATTCTGGGTACTACAGTGTGATTTTCTCATTTCCACCTTTTTCAGGTTTTCCTGCTGTATTCCAGGTCCTTCAGTGTGAATTTTTAATTTTCCACGTTTTTCAGTATTTCTCGCCATATTGGGTAATAGAGTGTGAATTTTTAATTTTCCACTTTTTTCATAGTTTCTCTCCATAATCTGGGTCCGAAAGTGTGAATTTTTAATATTCACCTTTTCAGGGTTTCTCTGCATATTCTGGGTCCTGCAGTGTGAGTTTTTAATTTTCTACTTTTTTCAAGATTTCTCGCCATATTCGGGGGTCATTCAGTGTGAATTTTTAATTTTCTACTTTTTTCAGTTTTTCTCACCTATTCTGTGTCCTTCAGTGTTAGTATTCAATTTTCCTCATTTTTCAGGTTTTCTTGCCATATTCCGGGTCCTTCAGTGTGAATTTTTAATATTCCACGTTTTTCAGGTTTTTTGGTCATATTCTTGGTCCTACAGTGTAATTTCCTCATTTCCAAGTTTTTCAGGTTTTCTTGCCGTATTCCAGGTCCTTCAGTGTGAATTTTTAATTTTCCACCTTTTTCAGTATTTCTCGACATACTCTGGGTAATACAGTGTGAATTTTTAATTTTCCACTTTTTTCCTGTTTTCTTGCCATATTCTGGGACCGACAGTGTGAATTTTTAATTTTCACCTTTTTCAGGGTTTCTCGGCATATTCTGGTTCCTGCAGTGTGATTTTCTCATTTTCCACATTTTTCAAATTTTTTGGTAATTCCTGGTCCTACAGTGTCATTTTCTCATTTTCCACCTTTTTCAGGTGTTCTCACCATATTTGGGGTCATTCAGTGTGAGTTTTTACTTTTCTAATTTTTCAGGGTTTCTCGACATATTCTGGGTCCTACAGGGTCTATTTTTAATTTTCCAAGTTTTTCAGGGTTTCTCGGCATATTCTGGGTCCTACAGTGTGATTTTCTCATTTTCCACTTTTTTCAATTTTTTTCCCATAACTGTGTTCTACAGTATGATTTTCTCATTTTCCACCTTTTTCAGGTTTTCTCCATATATATTGGGGTCCTTCAATGTAAGTTTTTTATTTTCTACTTTTTTCAGGGTTTCTCACCATATTCTGGGTCCTCCAGCTTGTATTTTTAATTTTCTACTCTTTTCAGGTTTTCTCACCATATTCTGGGTCCTTCAGTGTGAGTTTTTAATTTTACTTGTTTTTCAGGTTTTCTCGCCATATTCCAGGTCCTTCAGTGTGAATTTTTAATTTTCCACGTTTTTCAGTATGTCTCGCCATATTCTGAGTAATACAGTGTGAATTTTTAATTTTCCACTTTTCATGGATTCTCGCCATATTCTGTGTCCTAAAGTGTGAATTTTTAATTTTCACGTTTTTCAGCATTTCTTGCCATATTCTGGGTAATACAGTATGAATTTTTATTTTCCACTTTTTTCATGGTTTCATGCCATAATCTGGGTCCGACAGTGTGAATTTTTAATTTTCACCTTTTCAGGGTTTCTCGGCATATTCTGGGTCCTGCAGTGTGATTTTGTCATTTTCCTCGTTTTTCAAGTTTTTATGTAATTCTGGGTCCTACAGTATGATTTTCTCATTTTCCACTTTTTCAGGTTTTCTCGCCATATTTGGGGTCCTTCTGTGTGAGTTTTTAATTTTCTATTTTTTTCAGGTTTAATCGCCATATTCGGGGTCCTTCAGTGTGAATTTTTAATTTTCTACTTTTTTCAGTTTTTCTCACCTATTCTGGGTCCTTCAATGTGAGTTTTTAATTTCCCTTGTTTTTCAAGTTTTCTCGCCATATTCGGGGTGTTTCAGTGTGAATTTTAAATTTTCCACGTTTTTCAAGTTTTTTGGTCATATTCTGGGTCTTACAGTGTGATTTTCTCATTTCCACCTTTTTCAGGTTTTCTTGCCGTATTCCAGGTCCTTCAGTGTGAATTTTTAATTTTCCACGTTTTTCAGTATTTCTCGCCATATTCTGGGTAATACAATGTGAATTTTTAATTTTCCAATTTTTTCATGATATCTCGCCATAATCTGGGTCAGACAGTGTGAATTTTTAATTTTCACATATTCAGGGTTTCTCTGCATATTCTGGGTCCTGCAGTGTGATTTTCTCATTTTCCAGGTTTTTCAAGTTTTTTCGTAATTCTGGGTCCTACAGTGTGATTTTCTCATCATCCACCTTTTTCAGGTTTTCTTGCCATATTTGGGGTTCTTCTGTGTGAGTTTTTAATTTTCTACTTTTTTCAGGGTTTCTCGCCATATTCTGTGTCCTACAGCGTGTATTTTTAATTTTCTACTTTTTTCAGGGTGTCTCGCTTTATTCTGGGTCCTTCATTGTGAGTTTTTAATTTTTCTTGTTTTTCTGGTTTACTCGCCATATTCCAGGTCCTTCAATGGAATTTTTAATTTTCCACGTTTTTCAGTATTTCTCACCATATTCTACGTAATACAGTGTGAATTTTTAATTTTCAAGTTTTTTCATGGATTCTAACCATATTCTGTGTCCTAAAGTGTGAATTTTTAATTTTTACGTATTTCAGGTTTTCTCGGCATATTCTGGGTACTGCAGTGTGATTTTCTCATTTTCCACGTTTTTCAAGTTTTTACGTAATTCTGGGTCCTTCAGTGTGAGTTTATAATTTTCCTCGATTTTCAGGATTTCTCGCCATATTCGAGGTCCTTCAGTGCGAATTTTTAATTTTCTACGTTTTTTTCAGTTTTTTTCGTCATATTCTTGGTCTACAGTGTGATTTTGTCATTTCCACGTTTTTCAGGTTTTCTTGCCGTATTCCAGGTCCTTTAGTGTGAATTTTTAATTTTCCACGTTTTTCAAGTTTTTTCGTAATTCTGGGTCCTACAGTGGGATTTTCTCATTATCCACCTTTTTCAGGTTTTCTCGCCATATTTGGGTTCCTTCTGTGTGAGTTTTTAATTTTCTACTTTTTTCAGGTTTTCTCGCCATATTCGGGTGTCCTTCAGTGTAAATTTTTAATTTTCTACTTTTTTCATGTTTTCTCACCTTCTCCAGGTCATTCAGTGTGAATTTTTAATTTTCCACGTTTTTCAGGTTTTTTGGTCATATTCTCGGTCTTACAGAATGATTTTGTCATTTTCACTTTTGTCAGGTTTTCCTGCTGTATTCCAGGTCCTTCAGTGTGAATTTTTAATTTTCCATGTTTTTCAGTATTTCTTGCCATATTCTGGGTAATACATTGTGAATTTTTAATTTTCCCCTTTTTTCATGGTTTCTTGCCATAATCTCGGACCGACAGTGTGAATTTTTTATTTTCACCTTTTCAGGGTTTCTCGGCATATTCTGGGTCCTGCAGTGTGATTTTCCCATTTTCCTCGTTTTTCAAGTTTTTATGTAATTCTGGGTCCTACAGTATGATTTTCTCATTTTCCACTTTTTCAGGTTTTCTCGCCATATTTGGGGTCCTTCTGTGTGAGTTTTTAATTTTCTAATTTTTTCAGGTTTAATCGCCATATTCGGGGTCCTTCAGTGTGAATATTTAATTTTCTACTTTTTTAAGGTTTCTCTCCACATTCGGGAGTCCTTCAGTGTGAATTTTTAATTTTCTACTTTTTTCAGTTTTTCTCACCTATTCTGGGTCCTTCAATGTGAGTTTTTAATTTCCCTCATTTTTCAAGTTTTCTCGCCATATGCTGGGTAATACAGTGTGAATTTTTAATTTTCCAATTTTTTCATGGTATCTCGCCATAATCTGGGTCAGATAGTGTGAATTTTTAATTTTCACCTTTTTAGGGTTTCTCTGCATATTCTGTGTCCTGCAGTGTGATTTTCTCATTTTCCAAGTTTTTCAAGTTTTTTCGTAATTCTGGGTCCTACAGTGTGATTTTCTCATTATCCACCTTTTTCTGGTTTTCTCGCCATATTTGGGGTCCTTCAGTGTGAGTTTTTAATTTTCCACTTTTTTCAGGGTTTCTCGCCATATTCTGGGTCCTACAGTGTGTATTTTTAATTTTCTACTTTTTTCAGGTTTTCTCGCCATATTCGGGGTCCTTCAGTGTGAATTTTTAATTTTCTACTTTTTTTCAGTGTTTCTTGCCATATTCTGGGTCCTACAGAGTATATTTTTAATATTCCACGTTTTTCAGGGTTTCTTGGCATATTCTGGGTCCTACAGTGTGATTTTCTCATTTTCCACTTTTTTCAATTTTTTCCCATTACTGTGTCCTATAGTATGATTTTCTCATTTTCCACCTTTGTCAGGTTTTCTTGCTATATTTGGGGTCCTTCAGTGTAAGTTTTTTTATTTTCTACTTTTTTCAGGGTTTCTCGCCATATTCTGGGTCCTACACCGTGTATTTTTAATTTTCTACTTTTTTCAGAATTTCTCGCCATATTCTGGGTCCTTCAGTGTGTGTTTTTATTTTACTTGTTTTTCTGGTTTTCTCGCCATATTCCAGGTCCTTCAATGTGAATTTTTAATTTTCCACGTTTTTCAGTATTTCTAGCCATATTCTACGTAATACAGTGTGAATTTTTAATTTTCAGTCCTTTAGTGTGAATTTTTAATTTTCTACGTTTTTCAGGTTTTTTCGTCATATTCTGGGTCTACAGTGTGATTTTGTCATTTCCACGTTTTTCAGGTTTTCTTGCCGTATTCCAGGTCCTTCAGTGTGAATTTTTAATTTTCCACGTTTTTCAGTATTTCTTGCCATATTCTGGGTAATACAGTGTGAATTTTTAATTTTCCACTTTTTTCAGGGTTTCTTGCCATAATCTTGGTCCTACAGTGTGAATTTTTAATTTTCACCTTTTTCAGGGTTTCTTGGCATATTCTGGGTCCTGCAGTGTGATTTTCTCATTTTCCACGTTTTTCAAGTTTTTTCGTAATTCTGGGTCCTACAGTGTGATTTTCTCATTATCCACCTTTTTCAGGTTTTCTCGCCATATTTCGGGTCCTTCTGTGTGAGTTTTTAATTTTCTACTTTTTTCAAGTTTTCTCGCCATATTCGGGTGTCCTTCAGTGTGAATTTTTAATTTTCTAATTTTTTCAGTTTTTCTCACCTATTCTGGGTCCTTCAGTGTGAGTTTTTAATTTTCCTCATTTTTCAGGTTTTCTTTCCATATTCCGAGTCCTTCAGTGTGAATTTTTAATATTCCATGTTTTTCAGTTTTTTTCGTCATATTCTGGGTCCGACCTTGTGATTTCCTCATTTCCACGTTTTTCAGGGTTTTTTTTTTTTTTCCGTATTCCAGGTCCTTCAGTGTGAATTTTTAATTTTCCTCGTTTTTCAGTATTTCTCGCCATATTCTGGGTAATACAGTGTGAATTTTTAATTTTCACTTTTTCAGGGTTTCTCGGCATATTCTGGTTCCTGTAGTGTGATTTTCTCATTTTCCAAGTTTTTCAAGTTTTTTCGTAACTCTGGGTCCTACAGTGTGATTTTCTCATTTACGACGTTTTTCATGTTTTTTCTCAATTCTGGGTCCTACAGTGTGATTATTCTCATTTTCAACCTTTTTCAGGTTTTCTTGCTATATTCTAGGTCCTACAGTGTGAATTTTCAATTTTCCACCAGTTCAGGTTTTCTAGTCATATTCGAGGTCCTTCAGTGTAAATTTGTAATTTTCTACTTTTTTCGGGGTTTCTCACCATATTCTGTGCCCTACACTGTGAATTTTCAATTTTCCAAGTTTTTCAGTGTTTCTCGCCATTTTCTGGGTAATACAGTGTGAATTTTTAATTTTTCACTTTTTTCATGATTTATCACCATATTGTGGGTCCGACAGTGTGAATTATTAATTTTCACGTTTTTCAGGGTTTTTGGGCATATTCTGGGTCCTGCAGTGTGAATTTCTTATTTTCCACCTTTTTCAGATTTTTTCGCCATATTCGGGGTCCTTCAGTGTGAATTTTTAATTTTCTACTTTTTTCAGGGTTTCTCGCCATGTTCTGTGTCCTACAGTGTAAAATTCCCATTTTCCACCCTTTTCAGGTTTATTCGCCTTGTTCTGGGTCCTTCAGTTTGAGTTTTTATTTTTCCACTTTTTTCTGGTTTTCTTGCCATATTCTGGGGACTATAGTGTGATTTTCTCATTTTCCATATTTTTCAAGTTTTCTTGGCATATTCTGGGTCCTTCAGTGTGAGTTTTTAATTTTCCACTTGTTTCAGTGTTTCTTGGCATATTCTGGTCCTATAGTGTAAATTTTTAATTTTCCACATTTTTCAGTGTTTCTCGCCATACCCTGGGTCCTACAGGTTGAATATTTAATTTTCATGTTTTTCAGGTTTTTTAGTCATATTCTGGATCTTACAGTGTGATTTTTTCATTTCCACGTTTTTCAAGGTTTTTTTTTAGCAATTTTGGGTCCTACAGTGTGATTATTCTCATTTTCCACATTTTTCAGGTTTTCTGGCCATTTTCTGGGTCCTCTCAGTGATTTTTTAATTTTCTACTTTTTTCAGGGTTTCTCGACATATTCTGGTTCCTACAGCGTGTATTTTTAATTTTCCATGTTTTTCAGGTTTTTTTTTGGTCATAATCTTGGTTCTACAGTGTGATTTTCTCATTTCCACATTTTTCAGGTTTTCTTGCCATATTGCAGGTCCTTCAGTGTGAATTTTTACTTTTCCTCGTTTTTCAGTATTTCTAGCAATATTCTGGGTCCTACAGTGTGAATTTTTAATTTTCACGTTTTTCAGGGTTTCTCAGCATATTCTGGTTCCTGCAGTATGATTTTCTCATTTCCACGTTTTTGAAGATTTTTCGTAATTCTGGGTCCAACAGTGTGATTTTCTCATTTTCAACCTTTTTCAGGTTTGCGCGCCATATTCGGGTCCTTTTGTGTGAGTTTTTATTTTCTACTTTTTTCAGGATTTCTCTCTATATTCTGGGTCGTGTAGTGTGATCTTTTAATTTTGAATGTTTTTAAGTTCTTTTTTCGTCATATTCTGGGTCCTACAGTGTGATTTTCTCATTCATGACGTTTTTCAAGTTTTGTTTCGCAATTATGGTTCCTACAGTGTGATTATTCTCAGTTTCCAACTTTTTCAGGTTTTCTCGGCATATTCTGGGTCCTACAGTGTGAATTTTTAATTTTCCATGTTTTTCAAGGTGTCTTGCCATATTCTGGTCCTATAGTGTAAATTTTTAATTTTCCACATTTTTCAGTGTTTCTTGCCATATCCTGGGTACTACAGTGTTAATATTTAATTTTCCATGTTTTTTTCAGGTTTTCTCGCCATATTCTGGTTCCTTCAGTGTGAGTTTTTAATTTTCCTCGTTCTTCAGGTTTTCTCACCATATTCAATGTCCTTCCGTGTGAATTTTTAAATTTCCACGTTTTTCAGTTTTTTTCATCATACTCTGGATTCTTCAGTGTGATTTTCTCATTTCCAGGATTTTCAGGGTTTTTT
>NW_028227662.1:0-50457 GCF_978045245.1 Mus caroli
TATTGCAGGTACTACAAGTTTGATTTTTCTTATTTTTCGACTGTTTCAGTTTTTTCTTACCATATTGCAGGTCCTACCATGTGATTTTCTCATTTTTTGACTTTTCAGTGTTTCTCACCATATTGCAGGTACTACAAGTTTGATTTTCTTATTTTTCGATCTTTCAGGGTTTCTCACCATATTCCAGGTCCTACTGTTTGATTTTCTCATTTTTAGACTTTTTCAGGGTTTCTCACCATATTCCAGGTACTACAGTGGTGATTTTTCTCATTTTTTGACTTTTTCAGGGTTTCTCATCATATTCCAAGTCCCTAGAGTGTGATTTTCTCTTTTTTTCGACTTTATCAGAGTTTCTCACCATATTCTAGGTCCTACAGTGTGATTTTCTCATTTTAAGACTACTTCAGGGTTTCTCAACATATTCTAACTCCTTTAGTGTATTTTTTCTCATTTTTCGACTTTTTTAGGGTTTCTCATCTTATTCCAAGTTCTACAGTGTGATTTTCTCATTTTAAGACTTTTTCAGGGTTTTCTCAACATATTCCAGGTCCTACAGTGTGATTTTTCTCATTTTTCAACTTTTTCAGGGTTTCTCAACATATTGGAGGTTGTACAAGTGTGATTTTCTTATTTTTCGACTTTTTCAGGGTTTACTCACCATATTCCAGCTTCTACAGTGTATTTTTCTCATTTTTTTGACTTTTTCACGGTTTTCTCATCATATTCTAAATCCTACAGTGTGATTTTCTCAGTTTTGGAATTTTTCAGGGGTTTCTCACAATATTGCAGGTACTACAAGTTTGATTTTCTTATTTTTCGACTGTTTCAGTGTTTCTCACCATATTGCAGGTCCCAAATGTGTGATTTTCTCATTTTGAGACTTTTTCAATGTTTCTCACCTTATTCCAGCTACTACAGTCTGATTTTCAAATTTTTTGACTTTTTCAGGGTTTCTCATCATATTCCAAGTCCTAGAGTGTGATTTTCTCTTTTTTCGACTTTTTCAGAGTTTCTCACCATATTCCAGGTCCTACAGTGTGATTTTCCCATTTTAAGACTTTTTCAGGGTTTCTCAACCTATTCCAACTCCTTCAGTGTATTTTTCTCATTTTTCGACTTTTTTAGGGTTTCTCATCTTATTCCAAGTCCTACAGTGAAATTTTCTCATTTTTTGACTTTTTCAGGGTGTCTCATCTTATTCCAAGTCCTACAGTCTGATTTTCTCATTTTTGACTTTTTCAGGGTTTCTCATCATATTCCAAGTCCTAGAGTGTGATTTTTCCAATTTTTCGCCTTTTTCAGAGTTTCTCACCATATTCCAGGTTCCACAGTGTGATTTTCTCATTTTTTGACTTTTTCAGGATTGCTCACCATATTCCATCTTCTACATTGTGATTTTCTCATTTTTCAACTTTTTCAGGGTTTCTCATCTTATTCCAAGTCCTACAGTGAAATTTTCTCATTTTTTGACTTTTTCAGGGTGTCTAATCTTATTCCAAGTCCTACAGTGTGATTTTCTCATTTTTCGACTTTTTCAGGGTTTCTCACCATATTGCAGTTCCTACACGTGTGAATTTCTTATTTTTGGACTTTTTCAGGGTTTCTCACCATATTCCAGGTACTACAGTGTGATTTTCACATTTTAAGACTTTTTCAGTGTCTCTCACCATATTGCATGTCCTACAAGTGTGTATATCTTATTTTTCTACTTTTTAACGGTTTCTCTCCATATTCCATCTCCTACCATGTACTTTTGTCATTTTTTGTCTTTTTCACGGGTTCTCATTTTATTCCAAGTCCTACAGTGTGATTTTCTCATTTTTTGACTTTTTCAGGGTTTCTCATCATATTCCAAGTCCTACAGTGTGATTTTCTCATTTTTTGACTTTTTCAGGGTTTCTCATCTTATTCCAAGTCCTAGAGTGTGATTTTTCTAATTTTTCGACTTTTTCAGATTTTATCACCATATTCCTTTTACTACAGTGTGATTTTTCTCATTTTTTGACTTTTTCAAGGTTTCTCACCATATTCCATGTCCTACAGTGTGATTTTCTCATTTTAAGACTTTTTCAGGGTTTGTCACCATATTCCAGGTACTACAGTGTGATTTTCTTATTTTACACTTTTTCAGTGTTTCTGACCAAATTCCAGGACCTACTGTGTGATTTTCTCATTTTTCGACTTTTTCAGGGTTTCTCACCATATTCCAGGTCCTACACTGGGATTTTCTCATTTTTCGACTTTTTCAGGGTTTTTCACCATATTGGAGGTCCTACAAGTGTGGTTTTCTTATTTTTCGACTCTTTAGGGTTTCTCATGATATTCCAGCTCCTACAGTGTATTATTCTCATTTTTTGACTTTTTCACGGTATCTCATCATATTCCAAATCCTACAGTGTGATTTTCTCATTTTTGTAATTTTTCAGGGTTTCTCACCATATTGCAGGTACTACGAGTTTGATTTTCTTATTTTTCGACTGTTTCAGTTTTTCTTACCATATTGCAGGTCCTACCATGTGATTTTCTCATTTTTTGACTTTTTCAGTGTTTCTCACCATATTGCAGGTACTACAAGTTTGATTTTCTTATTTTTCGATCTTTCAGGGTTTCTCACCATATTCCAGGTCCTACTGTTTGATTTTCTCATTTTTAGACTTTTTCAGGGTTTCTCACCATATTCCAGGTACTACAGTGTGATTTTCTCATTTTTTGACTTTTTCAGGGTTTCTCATCATATTCCAAGTCCTAGAGTGTGATTTTCTCTTTTTTTCGACTTTATCAGAGTTTCTCACCATATTCTAGGTCCTACAGTGTGATTTTCTCATTTTAAGACTACTTCAGGGTTTCTCAACATATTCTAACTCCTTTAGTGTATTTTTCTCATTTTTCGACTTTTTTAGGGTTTCTCATCTTATTCCAAGTTCTACAGTGTGATTTTCTCATTTTAAGACTTTTTCAGGGTTTCTCATCATATTCCAGGTCCTATAGTGTGATTTTCTCATTTTTCAACTTTTTCAGGGTTTCTCAACATATTGGAGGTTGTACAAGTGTGATTTTCTTATTTTTCGACTTTTTCAGGGTTTACTCACCATATTCCAGCTTCTACAGTGTATTTTTCTCATTTTTTGACTTTTTCACGGTTTCTCATCATATTCTAAATCCTACAGTGTGATTTTCTCAGTTTTTGGAATTTTTCAGGGGTTTCTCACAATATTGCAGGTACTACAAGTTTGATTTTCTTATTTTTCGACTGTTTCAGTGTTTCTCACCATATTGCAGGTCCAAATGTGTGATTTTCTCATTTTGAGACTTTTTCAATGTTTCTCACCATATTCCAGCTACTACAGTCTGATTTTCAAATTTTTGACTTTTTCAGGGTTTTCTCATCATATTCCAAGTCCTAGAGTGTGATTTTCTCTTTTTTCGACTTTTTCAGAGTTTCTCACCATATTCCAGGTCCTACAGTGTGATTTTCCCATTTTAAGACTTTTTCAGGGTTTCTCAACCTATTCCAACTCCTTCAGTGTATTTTTCTCATTTTTCGACTTTTTTAGGGTTTCTCATCTTATTCCAAGTCCTACAGTGAAATTTTCTCATTTTTTGACTTTTTCAGGGTGTCTCATCTTATTCCAAGTCCTACAGTCTGATTTTCTCATTTTTGACTTTTTCAGGGTTTCTCATCATATTCCAAGTCCTAGAGTGTGATTTTTCCAATTTTTCGCCTTTTTCAGAGTTTCTCACCATATTCCAGGTTCCACAGTGTGATTTTCTCATTTTTTGACTTTTTCAGGATTGCTCACCATATTCCATCTTCTACATTGTGATTTTCTCATTTTTCAACTTTTTCAGGGTTTCTCATCTTATTCCAAGTCCTACAGTGAAATTTTCTCATTTTTTGACTTTTTCAGGGTGTCTAATCTTATTCCAAGTCCTACAGTGTGATTTTCTCATTTTTCGACTTTTTCAGGGTTTCTCACCATATTGCAGTTCCTACACGTGTGAATTTCTTATTTTTGGACTTTTTCAGGGTTTCTCACCATATTCCAGGTACTACAGTGTGATTTTCACATTTTAAGACTTTTTCAGTGTCTCTCACCATATTGCATGTCCTACAAGTGTGTATATCTTATTTTTCTACTTTTTAACGGTTTCTCTCCATATTCCATCTCCTACCATGTACTTTTGTCATTTTTTGTCTTTTTCACGGGTTCTCATTTTATTCCAAGTCCTACAGTGTGATTTTCTCATTTTTTACTTTTTCAGGGTTTCTCATCATATTCCAAGTCCTACAGTGTGATTTTCTCATTTTTTGACTTTTTCAGGGTTTCTCATCTTATTCCAAGTCCTAGAGTGTGATTTTTCTAATTTTTCGACTTTTTCAGATTTTATCACCATATTCCTTTTACTACAGTGTGATTTTTCTCATTTTTTGACTTTTTCAAGGTTTCTCACCATATTCCAGGTACTATAGTGTGATTTTCTTATTTTACACTTTTTCAGTGTTTCTGACCAAATTCCAGGACCTACTGCGTGATTTTCTCATTTTTCGACTTTTTCAGGGTTTCTCACAATATTCCAGGTCCTACACTGTGATTTTCTCATTTTTCGACTTTTTCAGGGTTTTTCACCATATTGGAGGTCCTACAAGTGTGGTTTTCTTATTTTTCGACTCTTTCAGGGTTTCTCATCATATTCCAGCTCCTACAGTGTATTATTCTCATTTTTTGACTTTTTCACGGTTTCTCATCATATTCCAAATCCTACAGTGTGATTTTCTCATTTTTGGAATTTTTCAGGGTTTCTCACCATATTGCAGGTACTACAAGTTTGATTTTCTTATTTTTCGACTGTTTCAGTGTTTCTCACCATACTGCAGATCCTATTGTGTGATTTTTCTCATTTTTCGTCTTTTTCAGGCTTTCTCATCATATTCCAAGCCCTACAGTCTGATTTTTCTAATTTTTTGACTTTTTCAGATTTTCTCAACATATTCCAGGTTCTACAGTGTGATTTTTCTAATTTTTAAAAATTTTCAGGGTTGCTCACCATACTCGATCTTCTACAGTGTGATTTTCTCATTTTTCGACTGTTTCAGGGTTTCTCACTATATTGCAGGTCCTACAAGTGTGAATTTCTTATTTTTGGACTTTTTCAGGGTTTCTCATCATATTCCAAGTCCTATAGTGTGATTTTTGCGTTTTTCGAATTTTTCAGGGATATCCCAGGTTCTCTGGAAGAGGAGCCAATGATGTTAATTGTTGAGCCCTTTCAGTGGCGCCACCCATCTTTAAATATTTAGAAGTATATGTGAGGCTGTGTTTATGTACATCATATGCAGACCATAAATGTGATTTAGATTCTCCAGAATCTGAAATCCTCTTCTGGAGTGTCTGAAGGCAGCTACAGTGTACTTATATCAAATAAATAAATAAATAAATAAATAAATAAATAAATAAATAAATGAATAAATAAACATTTTTTAAACAGGATAAGAAAGAAAGAAAGACCAGGCAGGCCTGAAATCCTTATCTCTGTCTGTCTGTCTGTCTGTCTACAGTCTGTCTGATCCCCTTGGACTCGAGATCGGCCCCCATATAGTTGCTGGTAGTTGATCCCAGGTTCTCTAGAAGAGAAGACAATGCTGTTAATTGTTGAGCCCTTTCAATGGGCCCACCCATCTTTAAATTTTTAGAAGTATATGTGAGGCTGTGTTTCTGTACATCATATGCAGACCATAAGAGGGATTTAGATTCTCCAGAATCTGACACCCTCTTCTGGATTGTTTGAAGACAGCTACATTGTACTTATATCTAATAAATACATAAATAAATAAATAAACATTTTTGAAAAAGGATAAGAAAGAAAGAAAGACCAGGCAGGCCTGCCATCCTTATCCTTGTCTTTCTGTCTGTCTGTCTGATCACCTGGTACTGGACATAGGACACCATATAGTTGCTGGTAGTTGATCCCAGGATCTCTGGTAGAGGAGACAATGCTGTTAATTGTTGAGCCCTTTCAGTTGCCCCACACATTTTTAAATTTTTAGAAGTATATGTGAGGTTGTGTGTATGTACATCATATGGAGACCATAAGAGGGATATAGATTCTCCAGAATCGGACACCCTCTTCTGGAGTGTCTGAAGACAGCTACAGTGTACTTATATCTAATAAATACATACATAAATAAATAAATAAAAATAAATAAATAAATAAATAAACAAACAAACAAACATTTTTTTAAAAGGATAAGAAAGAAAGAAAGACCAGGCAGGACTGCCATTCTTATCTTTGTCTGTCTGTCTGTCTCTCTGTCTGTCTGTCTGTCTGATCTCCTGGAACTGGAGATGGGCCACCATATAGTTGCTGGCAGTTGATCCCAGGTCCTCTGAAGTGGAGACAATGCTGTTAATTGTTCAGCCCTTTCAGTGGCCCCACCCATCTTTAAATTTCTAGAAGTAAATGTGATGCTGTGTTTATGTACATCATATTCAGATCATAAGAGAAATTTAGATTCTCCAGAATCTGACACCGTCTTTTGTAGTGTCTATGACGTATACAGTGTACTTATATCTAATAAATACATAAATAAATAAATAAACATTTTTTAAAAACGATACGAAAGAAAGAAAGACCAGGCAGGCCTGCCATCCTTATCTCTGTCTGTCTCTCTGTCTGTCTGATCCCCTGGAACTGGAGATGGGCCACCATAGAGTTGCTTGTAGTTGATCCCAGGTTCTCTGGAAGAGGAGACAATGCTGTTAATTGTTGAGCCCTTTCAGTGGCCCCACCCATCTTTAAATTTTTAGAAGTATATGTGAGGCTGTGTGTATGTACCGAATATTCAGACCATAAGAGGGATTTAGATTCTCCAGAATCTGACACCCTCTTCTGGTGTGTCTGAAGACAGCTACAGTGTACTTATATCTAATAAATTCATAAATAAACAAATAAACATTTTTAAAAAAGGATAATAAAGAAAGAGAGACCAGGCAGGCCTGCCATCCTTGTCTGTCTGTCTGTCTGTCTGTCTGATCCCCTGGAACTGGAGATGGGCCACCATATAATTTCTGGTAGTTGATTCCAGGTTCTCTGGAAGAGGAGTCAGTGCTGTTAATTGTTGAGCCCTTTCAGTGGCCCCACCAATCTTTAAATTTTTAGAAGTATATGTGAGGCTGTGTTTATGTACATCATATGCAGACCATAAGAGGGATATAGATTCTCCAGAATCTGACACCTTCTTCGGGAGTGTTTGAAGACAGCTACAGTGTACTTATATCTAATAAATACATACGTAAATTAATAAACATTTTTTAAAAAGGATAAGAAAGAAAGAAAGACCAGGCAGGCCTGCCATCCTTATCTCTGTCTGTCTGTCTGTCTGTCTGTCTGTCTATCTGATCCCCTGGAACTGGAGAAGGGTCACCATATAGTTGCTGGTAGTTGATCCCAGATTCTCTGGAAGAAGAGACAATGCTGTTAATTGTTGAGCCCTCTCAGTTGCCCCGCCCATCTTTAAATTTTTAGAAGTATATGTGAGGCTGTGTTTATGTACATCATATGCATACCATAAGAGGGATTTAGATACTCCAGAATCTGACACCCTCTTCTGCAGTGTCTGAAGACAGCTACAGTGTATTTATATCTAATAAATTCATAAATAAATAAACATTTTAAAAAAGGATAATAACGAAAGAGAGACCAGGCAGGCCTGCCATCCTTGTCTGTCTGTCTGTCTTTCTGTCTGATCCCCTGGAACTGGAGTTGGGCCACCATATAATTGCTGGTAGTTGATCCCAGGTTCTCTGGAAGAGGAGTCAGTGCTGTTAATTGTTGAGCCCTTTCAGTAGCCCAACCAATCTTTAAATTTTTAGAAGTATATGTGAGGCTGTGTTCATGTACATCATATACATACCATAAGAGGGATTTAGATATTTCAGAATCTGACACCCTCTTCTGGAGTGTCTGAAGACAGCTACAGTGTACTTATATCTAATAAATACATAAATAATTAAATAAACATTTTTTAAAACGATAAGAAAGAAAGAAAGACCAGGCAGGCCTGCCATCCTTATCTCTGTCTGTCTGTCTGTCTGATCCCCTGGAACTGGAGATGGGCCACCATATAGTTGCTGGTAGTTGATTTCAGGTTCTCTGGAAGAGGACACAATGCTGTTAATTGTTGAGCCATTTCAGTGGCCCAACACATCTTTAAATTTTTAGAAGTATATTTGAGGCTGTGTTCATGTACATCATATGCAACCATAAGAGGGATATAGATTCTCCAGAATCTTACACCCTCTTCTGGAGAGTCTGAAGACAGCTACAGTGTACTTATATCTAATAAATACATAAATAAATAAACAAATAAATAAATAAATAAACAAATAAATAAATATTTTTTAAAAAGGATAAGTAAGAAAGAAAAATCAGGCAGGCCTGCCATCCTTATCTCTGTCTGTCTGTCTGTCTGTCTTATCCCCTGGAACTTGAGATGGGCCACCATATAGTTGCTGGTAGTTGATCCCACGTTCTCTGGAAGAAGAGACAATGCTGTTAATTGTTGAGCCCTTTCAGTGGGCCCACCCATCTTTAAATTTTTAGAAGTATATGCGAGGCTGTGTTTATGTACATCATATGCAGACCATAAGAGGGATTTAGATTCTCCAGAAGATGAGACCCTCTTCTAGAGTGTTTGAAGACAGCTACAGTGTACTTATATCTAATAAATACATAAATAAATAAATAAACATTTTCTAAAAAGTATAAGTAAGAAAGAAAGACCAGGCAGGCCTCCATCCTTATCTCTTTCTGTCTGTCTGTCTGTCTGATACCCTGGAACTTGAGATGGGCCACCATATAGTTGCTGGTAGTTTATCCAATGTTCTCTGGAAGAGGAGACAATGCTGTTAATTATTGAGCACTTTCTGTGGCCCCACCCATCTTTAAATTTTTAGAAGTATATGTGAGGCTGTGTTTATGTACATCATATGCAGACCATAAGAGGGATTTAGATTCTCCAGAATCTGACACCCTCTTCTGGAGTGTCTGAAGACAACTACAGTTTACTTATATCTAATAAATACATAAATAAATAAATAAATAAATAAATAAATAAATAAATAAATAAATAAACATTTTTTAAAAAGGATAAGAAAGTAAGGAAGACCAGGCAGTCCTGCCACCCTTATCTCTGTCTGTCTGTCTGTCTGTCTGATACCCTGGAACTGGAGATGGGCCACCATAGTGTTGCTGGTAGTTTATCCCAGGTTCTCTGGAAGAGGAGACAATGCTGTTAATTGTTGAGCCCTTTCAGTGGCCCCACCCATCTTTAAATTTTTAGAAGAAAATGTGAGTCTGTGTTTATGTACATCATATGCAGACCCTAAGAGGGATTTAGATTCTCCAGAATCTGACACCCTCTTCTGCAGTGTCTAAAGACAGCTACAGTGTATTTATATCTAATAAATACATATATATAAAAATAAATATTTTTAAAAAGGATAAGAAAGAAAGAAAGACCAGGCAGGCCTGCCATCCTTATCTCTGTCTGTCTGTCTGTCTGTTTGATACCCTGGTACTGGAGATGGGCCACCATATAGTTGCTGGTAGTTGATCCCAGGCTCTCTGGAAGAGGAGACAATGCTGTTAATTGTTGAGCCATTTCAGTGGCCCCACCCATCTTTGAATTTTTAGAAGTAAAGTTGTGCTGTGTTTATGTACATCATATGCAGACCATAAGAGGGATTTAGATTCTCCAGAATCTGACACCCTCTTCTGGATTGTTTGAAGACAGCTACATTGTACTTATATCTAATAAATACATAAATAAATAAATAAACATTTTATTAAAAGGATAAAAAAGAAAGAAAGACCAGGCATGCCTGCCATCCTTATCCTTGTCTCTCTGTCTGTCTGTCTGATAACATGGAACTGGAGATGGGCCACCATATAGTTGCTGGTAGTTGATCCCAGGATCTCTGATGAGTAGACAATGCTGTTAATTGTTGAGACCTTTCAGTGGCCCCACACATCTTTAAATTTTTAGAAGTATATGTGAGGCTGTGTTTATGTACATCATATGCAGACCATAAGAGGGATTTAGATTCTCCAGAATCTTACACCCTCTTCTGGAGTGTCTGAAGATAGCTAAAGTGTACTTATATCTAATAAATACATAAATAAATAAATAAACATTTTATTAAAAGGATAAAAAAGAAAGAAAGACCAGGCAGGCCTGCCATCCTTATCCTTGTCTCTCTGTCTGTCTGTCTGATAACATGGAACTGGAGATGGGCCACCATATAGTTGCTGGTAGTTGATCCCAGGATCTCTGATGAGTAGACAATGCTGTTAATTGTTGAGACCTTTCAGTGGCCCCACACATCTTTAAATTTTTAGAAGTATATGTGAGGCTGTGTTTATGTACATCATATGCAGACCATAAGAGGGATATAGATTCTCCAGAATCTGACACCCTCTTCTGGAGTGTCTGAAGATAGCTAAAGTGTACTTATATCTAATAAATACATAAATAAATAAATAAATAAATAAATAAATAAACAAATAAATAAATAAACAAACATTTTTTAAAAAGAATAAGATAGAAAGAAAGACCAGGCTGGACTGTCATCCTTATCTATGTCTGTCTGTCTGTCTCTCTGTCTGTCTGTCTGTCTGATCTCCTGGAACTGGAGATGGGCCACCATATAGTTGCTGGTAGTTGATCCCAGGTACTCTGAAGAGGAGACAATTCTGTTAATTGTTCAGCCATTTCAGTGGCCCCACTCATCTTTAAATTTCTAGAAGTAAATGTGATGCTGTGTTTATGTACATCATATTCAGACCGTAAGAGGGATTTAGATTCTCCAGAATCTGACATCGTCTTTTGGAGTGTCTATGACGGATACAGTGTACATATATCTAATAAATACATAAATAAATAAATAAATAAATAAATAAATAAATAAATAAATAAATAAATAAATGAATAAATAAACATTTTTTAAAAAGGATAAGAAAAAAAGAAAGACCAGCAGGCCTGCCATCCTTATCTCTGTCTGTCTGTCTGTCTGTCTGTCAGTCTGATCCCCTGGAACTGGAATGGGCCCCATATATTTGCTGGTAGTTGATCCGAGGTTCTCTGGAAGAGGAGACAATGCTGTTAATTGTTGAGTCCTTTCAGTGGCCCCACACATCTTTAAATTTTTAGAAGTATATGTGAGTCTGTGTTTATGTACATCATATGCAGACCATAAGAGGGATTTAGATTCTCCAGAATCTGACAACATCTTCTGAAGTGTCTGAAGACAGCTACAGTGTACTTATATCTAATAAATACATAAATAAAAATAAATAAATAAACAATTATTCAACAGTATAATAAAGAAAGAAAGACCAGGCAAGCCTGCCGTCCTTATCTCTGTCTGTCTGTCTGTCTGTCTGATCCCCTGGAACTGGAGATGGGCCACCATATAGTTGCTGGTAGTTCATCCCAGGTTCTCTGGAAGAGGAGACAATGCTGTTAATTATTGAGCCCTTTAAGTGGCCCCACCCATCTTTAAATTTTTAGAAGTATATGTGAGGCTGTGTTTATGTACATCATATGCAGACCATAAGAGGGATATAGATTCTCCAGAATCTTACACCTTCTTCGGGAGTGTTTGAAGACAGCTACAGTGTACTTATATCTAATAAATACATACGTAAATTAATAAACATTTTTTAAAAAGGATAAGAAAGAAAGAAAGACCAGGCAGGCCTGCCATCCTTATCTCTGTCTGTCTGTATGTCTGTCTGTCTGTCTGTCTATCTGATCCCCTGGAACTGGAGAAGGGTCACCATATAGTTGCTGGTAGTTGATCCCATATTCTCTGGAAGAAGAGACAATGCTGTTAATTGTTGACCCCTCTCAGTTGCCCCGCCCATCTTTAAATTTTTAGAAGTATATGTGAGGCTGTGTTTATGTACATCATATGCATACCATAAGAGGGATTTAGATACTCTAGAATCTGACACCCTCTTCTGGAGTGTCTGAAGACAGCTACAGTGTACTTATATCTAATAAATTCATAAATAAACAAATAAACATTTTAAAAAAGGATAATAACGAAAGAGAGACCAGGCAGGCCTGCCATCCTTGTCTGTCTGTCTGTCTTTCTGTCTGATCCCCTGGAACTGGAGTTGGGCCACCATATAATTGCTGGTAGTTGATCCCAGGTTCTCTGGAAGAGGAGTCAGTGCTGTTAATTGTTGAGCCCTTTCAGTAGCCCAACCCATCTTTAAATTTTTAGAAGTATATGTGAGGCTGTGTTTATGTACATCATATACATACCATAAGAGGGATTTAGATATTCCAGAATCTGACACCCTCTTCTGGCATGTCTGAAGACAGCTACAGTGTACTTATATCTAATAAATACATAAATAATTAAATAAACATTTTTTTAAAACGATAAGAAAGAAAGAAAGACCAGGCAGGCCTGCCATCCTTATCTCTGTCTGTCTGTCTGTCTGATCCCCTGGAACTGGAGATGGGCCACCATATAGTTGCTGGTAGTTGATTTCAGATTCTCTGGAAGAGGAGACAATGCTGTTAATTGTTGAGCCCTTTCAGTGGCCCCACACATCTTTAAATTTTTAGAAGTATAATGAGGCTGTGTTCATGTATATCATATGGAACCATAAGAGGGATATAGATTCTCCAGAATCTGACACCCTCTTCTGGAGAGTCTGAAGACAGCTACAGTGTACTTATATCTAATAAATTCATAAATAAATAAACAAATAAATAAATAAATATATAAATAAACAAAAAATAAACATTTTTAAAAAAGGATAAGAAAGAAAGAAAAATCAGGCAGGCCTGCCATCCTTATCTCTGTCTGTCTGTCTGTCTGTCTGTCTGTCTGTCTTATCCCCTGGAACTTGAGATGGGCCACCATATAGTTGCTGGTAGTTGATCCCACGTTCTCTGGAAGAAGAGACAATGCTGTTAATTGTTTAGCTTTTTCAGTGGGCCCACCCATCTTTAAATTTTTAGAAGTATATGCGAGGCTGTGTTTATGTACATCATATGCAGACCATAAGAGGGATTTAGATTCTCCAGAAGATGAGACCCTCTTCTAGAGTGTTTGAAGACAGCTACAGTGTACTTATATCTAATAAATACATAAATAAATAAATAAACATTTTCTAAAAATTATAAGTAAGAAAGAAAGACCAGGCAGGCCTCCATCCTTATCTCTTTCTGTCTGTCTGTCTGTCTGATACCCTGGAACTGCAGATGGGCCACCATATAGTTGCTGGTAGTAGATCCCAGGTTCTCTGGAAGAGGAGACAATGATGTTAATTGTTGAGCCCTTTCAGTGGTCCTACCCATCTTTAAATTTTTAGAAGTATATGTGAGGCTGTGTTTATGTACATCATATGCAGACCATAAGAGGGATTTAGATTCTCCAGAATCTGACACCCTCTTCTGGAGTGTCTGAAGACAGCTACTGTGTACTTATATCTAATAAATACATAAATAAATAATTAAAAAAACATTATTTAAAAAGGATAAGAAAAAAGAAAGACCAGGCAGGCCTGCCATCCTTATCTCTGTCTGTCTGTATGTCTGTCTGTCTGTCTGTCTATCTGATCCCCTGGAACTGGAGAAGGGTCACCATATAGTTGCTGGTAGTTGATCCCATATTCTCTGGAAGAAGAGACAATGCTGTTAATTGTTGACCCCTCTCAGTTGCCCCGCCCATCTTTAAATTTTTAGAAGTATATGTGAGGCTGTGTTTATGTACATCATATGCATACCATAAGAGGGATTTAGATACTCTAGAATCTGACACCCTCTTCTGGAGTGTCTGAAGACAGCTACAGTGTACTTATATCTAATAAATTCATAAATAAACAAATAAACATTTTAAAAAAGGATAATAACGAAAGAGAGACCAGGCAGGCCTGCCATCCTTGTCTGTCTGTCTGTCTTTCTGTCTGATCCCCTGGAACTGGAGTTGGGCCACCATATAATTGCTGGTAGTTGATCCCAGGTTCTCTGGAAGAGGAGTCAGTGCTGTTAATTGTTGAGCCCTTTCAGTAGCCCAACCCATCTTTAAATTTTTAGAAGTATATGTGAGGCTGTGTTTATGTACATCATATACATACCATAAGAGGGATTTAGATATTCCAGAATCTGACACCCTCTTCTGGCATGTCTGAAGACAGCTACAGTGTACTTATATCTAATAAATACATAAATAATTAAATAAACATTTTTTTAAAACGATAAGAAAGAAAGAAAGACCAGGCAGGCCTGCCATCCTTATCTCTGTCTGTCTGTCTGTCTGATCCCCTGGAACTGGAGATGGGCCACCATATAGTTGCTGGTAGTTGATTTCAGATTCTCTGGAAGAGGAGACAATGCTGTTAATTGTTGAGCCCTTTCAGTGGCCCCACACATCTTTAAATTTTTAGAAGTATAATGAGGCTGTGTTCATGTATATCATATGGAACCATAAGAGGGATATAGATTCTCCAGAATCTGACACCCTCTTCTGGAGAGTCTGAAGACAGCTACAGTGTACTTATATCTAATAAATTCATAAATAAATAAACAAATAAATAAATAAATATATAAATAAACAAAAAATAAACATTTTTAAAAAAGGATAAGAAAGAAAGAAAAATCAGGCAGGCCTGCCATCCTTATCTCTGTCTGTCTGTCTGTCTGTCTGTCTGTCTTATCCCCTGGAACTTGAGATGGGCCACCATATAGTTGCTGGTAGTTGATCCCACGTTCTCTGGAAGAAGAGACAATGCTGTTAATTGTTTAGCTTTTTCAGTGGGCCCACCCATCTTTAAATTTTTAGAAGTATATGCGAGGCTGTGTTTATGTACATCATATGCAGACCATAAGAGGGATTTAGATTCTCCAGAAGATGAGACCCTCTTCTAGAGTGTTTGAAGACAGCTACAGTGTACTTATATCTAATAAATACATAAATAAATAAATAAACATTTTCTAAAAATTATAAGTAAGAAAGAAAGACCAGGCAGGCCTCCATCCTTATCTCTTTCTGTCTGTCTGTCTGTCTGATACCCTGGAACTGCAGATGGGCCACCATATAGTTGCTGGTAGTAGATCCCAGGTTCTCTGGAAGAGGAGACAATGATGTTAATTGTTGAGCCCTTTCAGTGGTCCTACCCATCTTTAAATTTTTAGAAGTATATGTGAGGCTGTGTTTATGTACATCATATGCAGACCATAAGAGGGATTTAGATTCTCCAGAATCTGACACCCTCTTCTGGAGTGTCTGAAGACAGCTACTGTGTACTTATATCTAATAAATACATAAATAAATAATTAAAAAAACATTATTTAAAAAGGATAAGAAAAAAGAAAGACCAGGCAGTCCTGCCACCATTATCTCTGTCTGTCTGTCTGTCTGTCTGATACCCTGGAACTGGAGATGGGCCACCATAGTGTTGCTGGTAGTTTATCCCAGGTTCTCTGGAAGAGGAGACAATGCTGTTAATTGTTGAGCCCTTTCAGTGGCCCCACCCATCTTTAAATTTTTAGAAGAAAATGTGAGTCTGTGTTTATGTACATCATATGCAGACCCTAAGAGGGATTTAGATTCTCCAGAATCTGACACCCTCTTCTGCAGTGTCTAAAGACAGCTACAGTGTACATATATCTAATAAATACATATATAAAAAATAATTTTTTTTAAAAAGGATAAGAAAGAAAGAAAGACCAGGCAGGCCTGCCATCCTTATCTCTGTCTGTCTGTCTGTCTGTTTGATACCCTGGTACTAGAGATTGGCCACCATATAGTTACTGGTAGTTGATCCCAGGCTCTCTGGAAGAGGAGACAATGCTGTTAATTGTTGAGCCATTTCAGTGGCCCCACCCATCTTTGAATTTTTAGAAGTAAAGTTGTGCTGTGTTTATGTACATCATATGCAGACCATAAGAGGGATTTAGATTCTCCAGAATATGACACCCTCTTCTGGATTGTTTGAAGACAGCTACATTGTACTTATATCTAATAAATACATAAATAAATAAATAAACATTTTTTAAAAAGGATAAAAAAGAAAGAAAAACCAGGCAGGCCTGCCATCCTTATCCTTGTCTCTCTGTCTGTCTGTCTGATCACATGGAACTGGAGATGGGCCACCATATAGTTGCTGGTAGTTGATCCCAGGATCTCTGATGAGTAGACAATGCTGTTAATTGTTGAGACCTTTCAGTGGCCCCACACATCTTTAAATTTTTAGAAGTATATGTGAGGCTGTGTTCATGTACATCATATGCAGACCATAAGAGGGATATAGATTCTCCAGAATCTGACACCCTCTTCTGGAGTGTCTGAAGATAGCTAAAGTGTACTTATATCTAATAAATACATAAATAAATAAATAAATAAATAAATAAATAAATAAATAAATAAACAAACAAACATTTTTAAAAAGAATAAGATAGAAAGAAAGACCAGGCTGGCCGGTCATCCTTATCTATGTCTGTCTGTCTGTCTCTCTGTCTGTCTGTCTGTCTGATCTCCTGGAACTGGAGATGGGCCACCATATAGTTGCTGGTAGTTGATCCCAGGTACTCTGAAGAAGAGACAATTCTGTTAATTGTTCAGCCCTTTCAGTGGCCCCACACATCTTTAAATTTTTAGAAGTATATGTGAGGCTGTGTTTATGTACATCATATGCAGACCATAAGAGGGATATAGATTCTCCAGAATCTGACACCCTCTTCTGGAGTGTCTGAAGATAGCTAAAGTGTACTTATATCTAATAAATACATAAATAAATAAATAAAGAAAGAAAGAAATAAACAAACAAACATTTTTTAAAAAGAATAAGATAGAAAGAAAGACCAGGCTGGACGGTCATCCTTATCTATGTCTGTCTGTCTGTCTCTCTGTCTGTCTGTCTGTCTGATCTCCTGGAACTGGAGATGGGCCACCATATAGTTGCTGGTAGTTGATCCCAGGTACTCTGAAGAAGAGACAATTCTGTTAATTGTTCAGCCCTTTCAGTGGCCCCACTCATCTTTAAATTTCTAGAAGTAAATGTGATGGTGTGTTTATGTACATCATATTCAGACCGTAAGAGGGATATAGATTCTCCAGAATCTGAAACCCTCTTCTGGAGTGTCTGAAGACAGCTACAGTGTACTTATATCTAATAAATACATAAATAAATAAATAAATAAATAAATAAATAAATATACATTTTTTAAAAGGGATAAGAAAGAAAGAAAAACCAGGCAGGCTTCCATCCTTGTCTGTCTTTCTCTCTGTCTGTCTGTCTTGCCTAGCCCCTTGCGTTGCCTAGCCTAGCCCCTTGCCTTGCCTAGCCCAGCCCCTTGCCTAGCCTAGCCTAGCCCAGCCCTGCCTTGCCTAGCCCTGCCTATCCCTGTCTTTAACCAGGCTGGCCTCGAACTCAGAAACTGACTGCCTCTGCCTCCAGAGTGCTCTCATTAAGAGCTCGAGCCACCACTGACTGTTGGGTTTTCTAAGTCTTACATAGGTATGGTCTGTTTCTCAACTGTGAAACCCTAATTAACACATGTAGTCTGTCCTAGGTCAGCCATAGCTACAGACTGAGGCCTTTTCTAAAACAAAACAAAAGAAAACAAAAAAATAGAAATAATAAAATAAATAAATTAAGAAACCACATGATATCTTTTCTTTCTTTCAATGATACTCAGAGTTTGAAGCAGTTCACCCATGAGACCTCAGCTCCGGACATTGAGGCTGTTTCCCTAACAAGTATTATGGCTGAACCTGAGGGGTTCTACTGCTGATTTGTGTCCCCCACTTTAAAAAAATAGTTGTTTTCAAAGGCTGCAGGTTCTTAGCTCTGTTCCTTGTTACAGTTGAGTCACAGCCCTGAAAGTTCAGTGGTAGTTAAAGGCACTGAGAAGGGCTTCCTATAGACATCAAAGACCAAGTCTTTGTTATTAAAAAGTTAATCTGGATTCCCCCACACCCTGGCATCCTTAGAATTCCTAGAAAGGAAGGCAGGGACCTGGGCAGAAGGGTGCAAGGCTACTGGTGTTTGTAAGTGGTAACAGAAAGCTTTCTCTTGTTGGTACCCTACCCCAAGTTACACTGTCACTTCTTTTTCCTAGTTGTTGTTTTGTAGGTTTGTATTCTCAACATAGACCCTTTTCCTTCCTAACCTTGGCTGTCCTGAACCTTACTGTCCTTGAACTCAGTGATTTGCCTGTCTTGCTGGGATGAAACTGTGAGCTACCATCCAGAAGGAAGCACCCTGCTGAGGTTAGATTGGGGTCTCTTCCATTTTCCTCTATGAACATGCATATGGCAGGCCTGTTCTTTCTTTTTTACTTTTCCTTTTCTTTTTAAAGATTTATTTATTTATTATATTTAAGTATGCTGTAGCTATCTTCAGACAGTCCAGAAGAGGGTGTCAGATTCTGAAGAATCTAAATCATTCTTATTG
Source organism: Mus caroli (assembly GCF_978045245.1). Classification (NCBI taxonomy): domain Eukaryota; kingdom Metazoa; phylum Chordata; class Mammalia; order Rodentia; family Muridae; genus Mus; species Mus caroli. The sequence continues at coordinate 18,478 of NW_028227662.1, forward strand.
TCTGCATATGATGTATATAAACACAGCCTCACATATACTCAAAAAAAAAAAAAAAAGAAAGAAAGATGTGGCTACAGAGAGGGCTCAACAATTAAGAGCATTGTCTCCTCTTCCAGAGAACCTGGGCTCAATTACCAGTATTATATATGGTGGCCCATCTCCAGTTCCAGGGGATCTAATACTCTGTTCTGGAGTCTGTGGGCACAGCATACACATGCAAAACATTCTTACACAATCATTGAGAGAGGAGAGAGAGGGGTTGAGAGAGAGGGGAGGTAATCATACCTCCTGACGAGTTTGAAGACCTGAGCTTCATCACTCACACAAATAAATAAATGCAAAATATTTTTAAAAAATAAACTCTGCCATTGCCCTTTAAAAATTCCTAGAAAACAAGTTTTATAAGCAACAGTTATATTTACTATATCTAAAGTACAGTCATGAGCATATTCTCTAAATAGAAAAAGGCCTGTTAGTCTTAGAAATGGAAAAGACAAACCAAGGAAGGTTTGCAATTACATAATGAGGCAGCTCAGCCCAGCTCTTAGGTTGGAAATAAGACTGGAGAATAGGATACACCTGAAGACAGCCAGCCATTGCTTTTTGATTTGGAGGCTGAAAGGATAAACCTGAAGACAGCCAATGCTGTGTGATGGTGATCTGGTATTTTTTTTTTAATTTTTAAAAAATTTAACACTTTTTATAAAACCTTTTTATAAAGGTTTTATAAAACCTTCTGGAGTGTCTGAAGACAGCTACAGTGTACTTATATCTAATAAATACATAAATAAATAAATTAATAAATAAATAAACATTTTTTAAAAAGGATAAGAAAGAAAGAAAAATCAGGCAGGCCTGCCATCCTTATCTCTGTCTGTCTGTCTGTCTGTCTGTCTGTCTGATCCTCTGTTACTGGATATGGGCCACCATATATTTGCTGGTAGTTTTTCCCAGGTTCTCTGGAAGAGGAGACAATGCTGTGAATTGTTGAGCCCTTTCAGTGGCCCCAACCATCTTTAAATTTTTAGAGGTAAATGTGAGGCTGTATTTATGTACATCATATGCAGACCATAAGAGTGATTTAAATTCTCCAGTATCTGACATCCTCTTCTGGAGTGTCTGAAGACAGTTACAGTGTACTTATATCTAATAAATACATAAATAAATAATTAAATAAACATTTTTTACAAAGGATAAGAAAGAAAGAAAGACCAGGCAGGCCTGCCATCCTTATCTCTGTCTGTCTGTCTGTCTGTCTGTCTGATCCCTGAGAACTGGAGATGGGCCACTATATAGTGGATGGTAGTTGATCCCAGGTACTCTGGAAGAGGAGACAATGCTGTTACTTGTAGAGCTTTTTCAGTGGCCCCACCCTTCTTTAAATTTTTGAAGTATATGTGAGGCTGTGTTTATGTACATCATATGCAGACCATAAGAGGGATTTAGATTCTGCAGAATGTGACACCCTCTACTGGAGTGTCAGAAGACAGCTACAGTGTACTTATATCTAGTAAATACATAAATGAATAAATAAATAAATAAATAAGTAAATAAACATTTTTTTAAAGGATAAAAAAGAAAGAAAGACCAGGCAGGCCTGCCATCCTTATCTCTGTCTGTCTGTCTGTCTGTCTGTCTGATCCCCTGGAACTGGAGATGGGCCACCATATAGGTGCTGGTAGTTGATCCCAGGTTCTCTGGAAGAGGACCCAATGCTGTTAATTGTTGAGCCTTTCCAGTGGCCCCACCCATCTTTAAATTTTTAGAAGTATATGTGAGGCTGTGTTTATGTACATCATATGCAGACCATAAGAGGGATTTAGATTCTCCAGAATCCTACACCCACTTCTGGAGTGTCTGAAGACAGCTATAGTATACTTATATGTATTAAATACCTGAATAATTAAATAAATAAACATTTTTTTAAAAGGATAAGAAAAAAAAAAGACCAGGCAGGCCTGCCATCCTTATCTCTGTCTGTCTGTCTGTGTGTCTGTCTGATCTCCTGTAACTGGAGATGGGCCACCATATAGTTGGTGGTAGTTGAACCCAGGTTCTCTGTAAGAAGAGACAATGCTGTTAATTGTTGAGCCCTTTCAGTGGCCCCACTCATCTTTAAATTTTTAGAAGAGTATGTGAGGCTGTGTTTATGTACATGATATGCAGATCATAAGAGAGATTTAGATTCTCCAGAATCTGACACCCTCTTCTGAAGTGACTGAAGACAGCTAATGTGTACTTATATCGAATAAATACATAAATAAATAAATAAATAAATAAATAAATAAATAAATAAACATTTTTTAAAAAGATAAGAAAGAAAGAAAGACCAGGCAGGCCTGCCATCCTTATCTCTGTCTGTCTGTCTGTCTGTCTGTCTGTCTGATCCTCTGATACTGGATATGGGCCACCATATAGTTGCTGGTAGTTGATCCCAGGTTCTCTGGAAGAGGAGACAATGCTGTTAATTGTTGAGACATTTCAGTGGTCTCACCCATCTTTAAATATTTAGAAGTGTATGTGAGGCTGTGTTTATGTACATCATATGCAGACCATAAAAGGGATTTAGATTCTCCAGAATCTGACACCCTCTTCTGGAGTATCTGAAGACAGCTACAGTGTACTGATATCTAATAAATAAATAGATAAATAAATAAATAAATAAATAAACATTTTTTTAAAAGGATAAGAAATAAAGAAAGACCAGGCAGGCCTACCATCCATATCTCTGTCTGTCTGTCTTTCTATCTGATCTCCGGGAACTGGAGATGGGCCACCATATAGTTGCTGGTAGTTGATCCAAGGCTCTCTGGAAGAGGAGACCATTCTGTTAATTGTTGAGCCCTTTCAGTGGCCCCACACTTCTTTAAATTTTTAGAAGTATACTTGAGGCTGTGTTTATGTACATCATATGCACATTATAAGAGGATTTAGATTCTCCAGAATCTGACTCCCTCTACTGGAGTGTCTGAAGACAGCTACAGTGTATTTATATCTAGTAAATAAATAAATAAATATATAAATAAATAAATAAATAAACATTATTTAAACAGGATAAGAAATAAAGAAAGACCTGGCAGGCCTGCCATCCATATCTCTGTCTGTCTGTCTGTCTGTCTGTCTGTCTATCTGATCCCCTGGAACTGGAGATGGGCCACCATATAGTTGCTGGTAGTTGATCCCAGGTTCTCTGGAAGAGGAGACAATGCTGTTAATGTTGAGCCCTTTCTTTCTTTCTTTCTTTCTTTCTTTTTTTTTTTTTTTTTTTTTTTTGGTTTGTTTGAGACAGGGTTTCTCTGTGTAGCCCTGGCTGTCCTGGAACTCACTTTGTAGACCAGGCTGGCTGGGAACTCAGAAATCCGCCTGCCTCTGCCTCCCGAGTGCTGGGATTAAAGGCGTGCGCCACCACGCCCAGCTTGTTGAGCCCTTTCAATGGCCCTACCCATGTTTAAATTTTTAGAAGTGTATGTGAGGCTGTGTTTATGTACATCATATGCAGACCAGAAGAGGGATTTAGATTCATCAGAATCTGACACCCTCTACTGGAGTGTCTGAAGACAGCTACTGTGTACTTATATCTAATAAATAAATAAATAAATAAATAAATAAATAAATAAATAAATAAATAAATAAACATTATTTAAACAGGATAAGAAAGAAAGAAAGACCAGGCAGGCCTTCCATCCATATCTCTGTCTGTCTGTCTGTCTGTCTGTCTGTCTATCTGATCCCCTGGAACTGGAGATGGGCCACCATATAGTTGCTGGTAGTTGATCCCAGGTTCTCTGGAAGAGGAGACAGTGCTGTTAATTGTTGAGCCCTTTCAGTCGCCCCACCCATCCTTAAATTTTTAGAAGTGTATGTGAGGCTGTGTTTATGTACATCATATGCAGACCTTAAGTGGGATTTAGATTGTCCAGAATCTGACACCCTCTTCTGGAGTGTCTGAAGACAGCTACAGTGTATTTATATCTAATAAATAAATAAATAAATAAATAAATAAATAAATAAATAAATAAATAAATAAACATTTTTTAAAATGGATAAGAAATAAAGAAAGACCAGGCAGGAGTGCCATCCTTATCTCTGTCTGTCTATCTGTCTGTCTGATCCCCTGGAACTGGAGATGGTCCATCATATACTTGCTGGTAGTTGATCCCAGGTTCTCTGGAAGAGGAGACAATGCTGTTATTTGTTGAGCCCTTTAAGTGGCCCCACCCATCTTTAAATTTTTAGAAGTGTATGTGAATCTCTGTTTATGTACATCATATGCATACCATAAGAGGGATTTAGATTCTCCAGAATCTGACACCCTCTTCTGGAGTGTCTGAAGACAGCTACTGTGTACTTATATCTAATAAATATATACATAAATAAATAAATAAATAAACATTTTTTAAAAAGGATAAGAAAGAAAGAAAGACCAGGCAGGCCTGCCATCCTTATCTCTGTCTGTCTGTCTCTCTGTCTGTCTGATGCCCTGGAACTGGAGATGGGCCACCATATAGTTGCTGGTAGTTGGTCCCAGGTTCTCTGGAAGAGGAGACAATGCTGTTAATTGTTGAGCCCTTTCAGTGGCCCCACCAATCTTTATATTTTTAGAAGTATATGTGAGTCTCTGTTTATGTACATCATATGCAGACCATTAGAGGGGTTTAGATTCTCCAGATTCTGACACCCTCTACTGGACTATCTGAAGACAGCTACAGTGTACTTATATCTAATAAATACATAAAAAAATAAATAAATGAATAAATAAATAAAAAAATAAGTAAATAAATAAATAAACATTTTTAAAAAAGGATAAGAACGAAAGAAAGACCTGGCAGACCTGCCATCCTTATCTCTGTCTGTCTGTCTGTCTGTCTGTCTGATCCTCTGATACTGGATATGGGCCACCATATAGTTGCTGGTAGTTGATCCCAGGTTCTCTGGAAGGGGAGACAATGCTGTTAATTGTTGAGACCTTTCAGTGGTCCCACCCATATTTAAATATTTAGAAGTGTATATGAGGCTGTGTTTATGTACATCATATGCAGACCATAAGAGGGTTTTAGATTCTCCAGAATCTGACACCCTCTACTGGAGTGTCTGAACAGCTACAGTGTACTTATATCTAATAAATAAATAAATAAATAAATAAATAAATAAATAAATAAATAAACATTTTTTAAAAAGGATAAGGAGGAAAGAAAGACCAGGCAGGCATGCCATCCATATCTCTGTCTGTCTGTCTGTCTGTCTATCTGATCCCCGGAAATGGAGATGGGCCACCATATAGTTGCTGGTAGTTGATCCCAGGTTCTCTGGAAGAGGAGAAAATGCTGTTACTGTTGAGCCCTCTCAGTGGCCCTACCCATCTTTAAATTTTGAGAAGTGTATGTGAGGCTGTGTTTATGTACATCATATGCAGACCAGAAGAGGGATTTAGATTCATCAGAATCTGACACTCTCTTCTGGAGTGTCTGAAGACAGCTACAGTGTATTTATATCTAATAAATAAATAAATAAATAAATAAATAAATAAACATTTTTTAAAATGGATAAGAAATAAAGAGAGACCAGGCAGGCCTTCCATCTATATCTATTTCTGTCTGTCTGTCTGTCTATCTGATCCCCGGGAACTGGATATTGGCCACCATATAGTTGCTTGTAGTTGATCCAAGGTTCTCTGGAAGAGGAGACAATGCTGTTATTTGTTGAGCCCTTTAAGTGGCCCCACCCATCTTTAAATATTTAGAAGTATATGTGAGGCTGTGTTTATGTACATCATAAGCAGACCATAAGAGAGATTTAGATTCTCCAGAATCTGACACCCTCTTCTGGAGTGTCTGAAAAAAGCTACAGTCTACTTATATCTAGTAAATAAATAGATAAATAAATAAATAAATAAATAAACTTTTTTTTAAAAAGGATAAGAAAGAAAGAAAGACCAGGCAGGCCTTCCATCTATATCTATAACTGTCTGTCTGTCTGTCTATCTGATCCCCGGGAACTGGATATTGGCCACCATATAGTTGCTTGTAGTTGATCCAAGGTTCTCTGGAAGAGGAGACAATGCTGTTAATTGTTGAGCCCTTTCAGTGGCCCCACACTTCTTTAAATTTTTAGAAGTATACCTGAGGCTGTGTTTATGTACATCATATGCATATTATAAGAGGATTTAGATTCTCCAGAATCTGACACCCTCTACTGGAGTGTCTGAAGACAGCTAGAGTGTACTCATATCTAATAAATACATAAATAAATAAATAAATAAATAAATAAATAAATAAATAAATAAACATTTTTTAAAAAGGATAAGAAAGAAAGAAGACCTGGCAGGCCTGCCATCCTTATCTCTGTCTGTCTGTCTGTCTGTCTTTCTGATCCTCTGATACTGGATATGGGCCACCATATAGTTGCTGGTAGTTGATCCCAGGTTCTATGGAAGAGGAGACAATGCTATTAATTGTTGAGACCTTTCAGTGGTCCCACCCATCTTTAAATTTTTAGAAGTATATGTGAGGCTGTGTTTATGTACATCATATGCAGACCATAAGAGGGATTTAGATTCTCCAGAATCTGACACCCTCTTCTGGAGTGTCTGAAGACAGCTACTGTGTACTTATATCTAATAAATACATAAATAAATAATTAAATAAACATTTTTTAAAAAGGATAAGAAAGAAAGAAAGACCAGGCAGGCCTGCCAACCTTATCTCTCTCTGTCTGTCTGTCTGTCTGATCCCTGAGAACTGGAGTTAGGCCACTATATAGTTGCTGGTAGTTGATCCCAGGTACTCTGGAAGAGGAGACAATGCTGTTAATTGTTGAGCTTTTTCAGTGGCCCCACCCTTCTTTAAATTTTCGAAGTATATGTGAGGCTGTGTTTATGTACATCATATGCAGACCATAAGAGGGATTTAGATTCTGCAGAATGTGACACCCTCTACTGGAGTGTCAGAGGACAGCTACAGTGTACTTATATCTAATAAATACATAAATAAATAAATAAATAAATAAATAAATAAATAAATAAGTAAATAAACATTTTTTAAAGGATAAGAAAGAAAGAAAGACCAGGCAGGCCTGCCATCCTTATCTCTGTCTGTCTGTCTGTCTGTCTGATCCCCTGTAACTGGAGATGGGCCACCATATAGGTGCTGGTAGTTGAACCCAGGTTCTCTGGAAGAGGACCCAATGCTGTTAATTGTTGAGCCTTTTCAGTGGCCCCACCCATCTTTAAATTTTTAGAAGTATATGTGAGTCTGTGTTTATGTACATCATATGCAGACCATAAGAGGGATTTAGATTTTCCTGAATTTGACACCCTCTTCTGGAGTTTCTGAAGACAGCTACTGTGTACTTATATATAATAAATACGTAAATAAATAAATAAATAAATAAATAAATAATAAACATTTTTTTAAACAGGATAAGTAAGAAAGAAAGACCAGGCAGGCCTGCCATCCTTATCTCTGTCTGTCTGTCTGTCTGTCTGATTCCCTGGAACTGCAGATGGGCCACCATATAGTTGCTGGTAGTTGATCCCAGGTTCTACGGAAGAGGAGACAATGCTGTTAATTGTTGAGACCTTTCAGTGGTCCCATCCATCTTTAAATATTTAGAAGTATATGTGAGGTTGTGTTTATGTACATCATAAGCAGACCATAAGAGAGATTTAGATTCTCCAGAATCTGACACCCTCTTTTGGAGTGTCTGAAGACAGCTACAGTCTACTTATATGTAGTAAACAAATAGATAAATAAATAAATAAATAAATAAATATTTTTTAAAAAAGGATAAGAAAGAAAGAAAGACCAGGCAGGCCTTCAATCTATATCTATGTCTGTCTGTCTGTCTGTCTATCTGATCCCCGGGAACTGGAGATGGGCCACCATATAGTTGCTGGTAGTTGATCCAAGGTTCTCTGGAAGAGGAGACAATGCTGTTAATTGTTGAGCCCTTTCAGTGGCCCCACACTTCTTTAAATTTTTAGAAGTATACCTGAGGCTGTGTTTATGTACATCATATGCAGATTATAAGAGGATTTAGATTCTCCAGAATCTGACACCCTCTACTGGAGTGTCTAAAGACAGCTACAGTGTACTGATGTCTAATAAATACATAAATAAATAAATAATTAAACATTTTTTAAAAGGATAAGAAAGAAAGAAAGACCAGGCAGGCCTGCCATTCTTATCTCTGTCTGTCTCTCTGTCTGTCTGACATCTGTCTGATACCCTGGAACTCGAGATGGGCCACCATATAGTTGCTGATATTTCATCCCAGGTTCTCTGGAGAGGAGACAATGCTGTTAATTGTTGAGCCCTTCCAGTGATCCCACCCATCTTTAATTTTTTAGAAGTATATGTGAGGCTGTGTTTATATACATCATATGCAGACCATAAGAGGGATTTAGATTCTCCAGAATCCTACACCCTCTTCTGGAGTGTCTGAAGACAGCTACAGTATACTTATATGTAATAAATACCTGAATAATTAAATAAATAAACATTTTTTTAAAAGGATAAGAAAAAAAGAAAGACCAGGCAGGCCTGCCATTCTTATCTCTGTCTGTCTGTCTGTCTGTCTGTCTGATCTCCTGTAACTGGAGATGGGCCACCATATAGTTGCTGGTAGTTCATCCCAGGTTCTCTGGAAGAGGAGACAATGCTGTTAATTGTTGAGCCCTTTCAGTGGCCCCACTCATCTTTAAATTTTTAGAAGAGTATCTGAGGCTGTGTTTATGTACATGATATGCAGATCATAAAAGAGATTTAGATTCTCCAGAATCTGACACCCTCTTCTGGAGTGTCTGAAGACAGCTACAGTGTACTCATATCTAATAAATAAATAGATAAATAAATAAATAAATAAATAAACATTTTTTAAAAGGATAAGAAAGAAAGAAAGACCAGGCAGGCCTACCATCCATATCTCTGTCTGTCTGTCTGTCTGTCTATCTGATCCCCGGGAACTGGAGATGGGCAACCATATAGTTGCTGGTAGTTGATCCAACGTTCTCTGGAAGAGGAGACCATGCTGTTAATAGTTGTGCCTTTTCAGTTGCCCCACACTTCTTTAAATTTTTAGAAGTATACTTTAGGCTGTGTTTATGTACATCTTATGCACATTATAAGAGGATTTAGATTCTCCAGAATCTGACACCCTCTACTGGAGTGTCTAAAGACAGCTACAGTGTACTGATATCTAATAAATAAATAGATAAATAAATAAATAAATAAATAAACATTTTTTAAAATGGATAAGAAATAAAGAAAGACCAGCCAGGAGCGCCATCCTTATCTCTGTCTGTCTATCTGTCTGTCTGATCCCCTGGAACTGGAGATGGTCCATCATATACTTGCTGGTAGTTGACCCCAGGTTCTCTGGAAGAGGAGACAATGCTGTTATTTGTTGAGCCCTTTAAGTGGCCCCACCCATCTTTAAATTTTTAGAAGTGTATGTGAATCTCTGTTTATGTACATCATATGCATACCATAAGAGGGATTTAGATTCTCCTGAATCTGACACCCTCTTCTGGAGTGTCTGAAGACAGCTAGAGTGTACTTATATCTAATAAATATATACATAAATAAATAAATAAACATTTTTTAAAAAGGATAAGAAAGAAAGAAAGACCAGGCAGGCCTGCCATCCTTATCTCTGTCTGTCTGTCTCTCTGTCTGTCTGATCCCCTGGAACTGGAGATGGGCCACCATATAGTTGCTGGTAGTTGGTCCCAGGTTCTCTGGAAGAGGAGACAATGCTGTTAATTGTTGAGCCCTTTCAGTGGCCCCAACAATCTTTATATTTTTAGAAGTATATGTGAGTCTCTGTTTATGTACATCATATGCAGACCATTAGAGGGGTTTAGATTCTCCAGAATCTGACACCCTCTACTGGAGTGTCTGAACAGCTACAGTGTACTTATATCTAATAAATAAATAAATAAATAAATAAATAAATAAATAAATAAATAAACATTTTTTTTAAAATGATTAGAAAGAAAGACCAGGCAGGCCTGCCATCCATATCTCTGTCTGTCTGTCTGTCTGTCTATCTGATCCCCGGGAACTGGAGATGGGGCACCATATAGTTGCTGGTAGTTGATCCCAGGTTCTCTAGAAGAGGAGACAATGCTGTTAATGTTGAGCCCTTTCAGTGGCCCTACCCATCTTTAAATTTTTAGAAGTGTATATGAGGCCGTGTTTATGTACATCATATGCAGACCAGAAGAGGGATTTAGATTCATCAGAATCTGACACCCTCTTCTGGAGTGTCTGAAGACAGCTACAGTGAACTTATATCTAATAAATAAATAAATGAATAAATAAATAAATAAATAAATAAATAAACATTATTTAAACAGGATAAGAAAGAAAGAAAGACCAGGCAGGCCTTCCATCCATATCACTGTCTGTCTGTCTGTCTGTCTGTCTGTCTATCTGATCCCCGGGAACTGGAGATGGGCCACCATATTGTTGCTGGTAGTTGATCCCAGGTTCTCTGGCAGAGGAGACAATGCTGTTAATTGTTGAGCCCTTTCAGTCGCCCCACCCATCCTTAAATTTTTAGAAGTGTATGTGAGGCTGTGTTTATGTACATCATATGCAGACCATAAGAGGGATTTAGATTGTCCAGAATCTGACACCCTCTTCTGGAGTGTCTGAAGACAGCTACAGTGTATTTATATCTAATAAATAAATAAATAAATAAATAAACATTTTTTAAAATGAATAAGAAATAAAGAAAGACAAGGCAGGAGTGCCATCCTTATCTCTGTCTATCTGATCACCTGGAACTGGAGATGGTACATCATATACTTGCTGGTAGTTGATACCAGGTTCTCTGGAAGAGGAGACAATGCTGTTATTTCTTGAGCCCATTAAGTGGCCCCACCCATCTTTAAATTTTTAGAGGTGTATGTGAGTCTCTGTTTATGTACATCATATGCAGACCATAAGAGGGATTTAGATTGTCCAGAATCTGACACCCTCTTCTGGAGTGTCTGAAGACAGCTACAGTGTACTTATATCTAATAAATATAAATAAATAAATAAATAAATAAATAAATAAATAAATAAATAAATAAACATTTTTTTAAAAAGGATAAGAAAGAAAGAAAAATCAGGCAGGCCTACCATCCTTATCTCTGTCTGTTGTCTCTCTGTCTGTCTGATCCCCTGGAACTGGAGATGGGCCACCATATAGGTGCTGGTAGTTGATCCCAGGTTCTCTGGAAGAGTAGACAATGCTGTTAATTGTTGAGCCCTTTCAGTGGCCCCACCCATCTTTAAATTTTTAGAAGTATATGTGAGTCTCTGTTTATGTACATCATATGCAGACCATAAGAGGGATTTAGATTCTCCAGTATCTGACACCCTCTTCTGGAGTGTCTGCAGACAGCTACAGTGTACTTATATCTAATAAATAAATAAATAAATAAATTAATTAATAAATAAATAAATAAATAAACATTTTTTAAAAAGGATAAGAAAGAAAGAAAGACTAGGCAGGCCTACCATCCTTATCTCTGTCTGTCTGTCTGTCTGTCTGTCTGATCCTCTGATACTGGATATGGGCCACCATATAGTTGCTGGTAGTTGATCCCAGGTTCTCTGGAAGAGGAGACAATGCTGTTAATTGTTGAGACATTTCAGTGGTCCCACCCATTTTTAAATATTTAGAAGTGTATGTGAGGCTGTGTTTATGTACATCATATGCAGACCATAAAAGGGATTTAGATTCTCCAGAATCTGACACCCTCTTCTGGAGTGTCTGAAGACAGCTACAGTGTACTGATGTCTAATAAATAAATAGATAAATAAATAAATACATAAATAAACATTTTTTAAAAGGATAAGAAAGAAAGAAAGACCAGGCAGGCCTACCATCCATATCTCTGTCTGTCTGTCTGTCTGTCTATCTGATCCCCGGGAACTGGAGATGGGCCACCATATAGTTGCTGGTAGTTGATCCAAGGTTCTCTGGAAGAGGAGACAATGCTGTTAATTGTTGAGCAATTTCAGTGGCCCCACACTTCTTTAAATTTTTAGAAGTATACTTTAGGCTGTGTTTATGTACATCTTATGCACATTATAAGATGATTTAGATTCTCCAGAATCTGACACCCTCTACTGGAGTGTCAGAAGACAGCTACAGTTTATTTATATCTAATAAATACATAAATAAATAAATAAATAAATAAATAAATAAATAAATAAATAAATAAATAAGCATTATTTAAACAGGATAAGAAATAAAGAAAGACCTGGCAGGCCTGCCATCCATATCTCTGTCTGTCTGTCTGTCTGTCTATCTGATCCCCTGGAACTGGAGATGGGCCACCATATAGTTGCTGGTAGTTGATCCCAGGTTCTCTGGAAGAGGAGACAATGCTGTTAATGTTGAGCCCTTTCTTTCTTTCTTTCTTTTTTTTTTTTTTTTTTTTTTTTTTTTGGTTTTTGGAGACAGGGTTTCTCTGTGTAGCCCTGGCTGTCCTGGAACTCACTTTGTAGACCAGGCTGGCTTCGAACTCAGAAATCTGCCTGCCTCTGCCTCCCCATTGCTGGGATTAAAGGCGTGCGCCAACACGCCCAGCTTGTTGAGCCCTATCAGTGGCCCTACCCATGTTTAAATTTTTAGAAGTATATGTGAGGCTGTGTTTATGTACATCATATGCAGACCAGAAGAGTGATTTAGAGTCATCTGAATCTGACCCCCTCTACTGGAGTGTCTGAAGACAGCTACAGTGTACTTATAGCTAATAAATAAATAAATAAATAAATAAATAAATAAATAAATAAACATTATTTAAACAGGATAAGAAAGAAAGAAAGACCAGGCAGGCCTTCCATCCATATCTCTGTCTGTCTGTCTGTCTGTCTATCTGATCCCCGGGAACTGGAGATGGGCCACCATATAGTTGCTGGTAGTTGATCCCAGGTTCTCTGGAAGAGGAGACAATGCTGTTAATTGTTGAGACATTTCAGTGGTCTCACCCATCTTTAAATATTTAGAAGTGTATGTGAGGCTGTGTTTATGTACATCATATGCAGACCATAAAAGGGATTTAGATTCTCCAGAATCTGACACCCTCTTCTGGAGTATCTGAAGACAGCTACAGTGTACTGATATCTAATAAATAAATAGATAAATAAATAAATAAATAAATAAACATTTTTTTAAAAGGATAAGAAATAAAGAAAGACCAGGCAGGCCTACCATCCATATCTCTGTCTGTCTGTCTTTCTATCTGATCTCCGGGAACTGGAGATGGGCCACCATATAGTTGCTGGTAGTTGATCCAAGGCTCTCTGGAAGAGGAGACCATTCTGTTAATTGTTGAGCCCTTTCAGTGGCCCCACACTTCTTTAAATTTTTAGAAGTATACTTGAGGCTGTGTTTATGTACATCATATGCACATTATAAGAGGATTTAGATTCTCCAGAATCTGACTCCCTCTACTGGAGTGTCTGAAGACAGCTACAGTGTATTTATATCTAGTAAATAAATAAATAAATATATAAATAAATAAATAAATAAACATTATTTAAACAGGATAAGAAATAAAGAAAGACCTGGCAGGCCTGCCATCCATATCTCTGTCTGTCTGTCTGTCTGTCTGTCTGTCTATCTGATCCCCTGGAACTGGAGATGGGCCACCATATAGTTGCTGGTAGTTGATCCCAGGTTCTCTGGAAGAGGAGACAATGCTGTTAATGTTGAGCCCTTTCTTTCTTTCTTTCTTTCTTTCTTTTTTTTTTTTTTTTTTTTTTTTTGGTTTGTTTGAGACAGGGTTTCTCTGTGTAGCCCTGGCTGTCCTGGAACTCACTTTGTAGACCAGGCTGGCTGGGAACTCAGAAATCCGCCTGCCTCTGCCTCCCGAGTGCTGGGATTAAAGGCGTGCGCCACCACGCCCAGCTTGTTGAGCCCTTTCAATGGCCCTACCCATGTTTAAATTTTTAGAAGTGTATGTGAGGCTGTGTTTATGTACATCATATGCAGACCAGAAGAGGGATTTAGATTCATCAGAATCTGACACCCTCTACTGGAGTGTCTGAAGACAGCTACTGTGTACTTATATCTAATAAATAAATAAATAAATAAATAAATAAATAAATAAATAAATAAACATTATTTAAACAGGATAAGAAAGAAAGAAAGACCAGGCAGGCCTTCCATCCATATCTCTGTCTGTCTGTCTGTCTGTCTGTCTGTCTATCTGATCCCCTGGAACTGGAGATGGGCCACCATATAGTTGCTGGTAGTTGATCCCAGGTTCTCTGGAAGAGGAGACAGTGCTGTTAATTGTTGAGCCCTTTCAGTCGCCCCACCCATCCTTAAATTTTTAGAAGTGTATGTGAGGCTGTGTTTATGTACATCATATGCAGACCTTAAGTGGGATTTAGATTGTCCAGAATCTGACACCCTCTTCTGGAGTGTCTGAAGACAGCTACAGTGTATTTATATCTAATAAATAAATAAATAAATAAATAAATAAATAAATAAATAAATAAATAAACCTTTTTTAAAATGGATAAGAAATAAAGAAAGACCAGGCAGGAGTGCCATCCTTATCTCTGTCTGTCTATCTGTCTGTCTGATCCCCTGGAACTGGAGATGGTCCATCATATACTTGCTGGTAGTTGATCCCAGGTTCTCTGGAAGAGGAGACAATGCTGTTATTTGTTGAGCCCTTTAAGTGGCCCCACCCATCTTTAAATTTTTAGAAGTGTATGTGAATCTCTGTTTATGTACATCATATGCATACCATAAGAGGGATTTAGATTCTCCAGAATCTGACACCCTCTTCTGGAGTGTCTGAAGACAGCTACTGTGTACTTATATCTAATAAATATATACATAAATAAATAAATAAATAAACATTTTTTAAAAAGGATAAGAAAGAAAGAAAGACCAGGCAGGCCTGCCATCCTTATCTCTGTCTGTCTGTCTCTCTGTCTGTCTGATGCCCTGGAACTGGAGATGGGCCACCATATAGTTGCTGGTAGTTGGTCCCAGGTTCTCTGGAAGAGGAGACAATGCTGTTAATTGTTGAGCCCTTTCAGTGGCCCCACCAATCTTTATATTTTTAGAAGTATATGTGAGTCTCTGTTTATGTACATCATATGCAGACCATTAGAGGGGTTTAGATTCTCCAGATTCTGACACCCTCTACTGGACTATCTGAAGACAGCTACAGTGTACTTATATCTAATAAATACATAAAAAAATAAATAAATGAATAAATAAATAAAAAAATAAGTAAATAAATAAATAAACATTTTTAAAAAAGGATAAGAACGAAAGAAAGACCTGGCAGACCTGCCATCCTTATCTCTGTCTGTCTGTCTGTCTGTCTGTCTGATCCTCTGATACTGGATATGGGCCACCATATAGTTGCTGGTAGTTGATCCCAGGTTCTCTGGAAGGGGAGACAATGCTGTTAATTGTTGAGACCTTTCAGTGGTCCCACCCATATTTAAATATTTAGAAGTGTATATGAGGCTGTGTTTATGTACATCATATGCAGACCATAAGAGGGTTTTAGATTCTCCAGAATCTGACACCCTCTACTGGAGTGTCTGAACAGCTACAGTGTACTTATATCTAATAAATAAATAAATAAATAAATAAATAAATAAATAAATAAATAAACATTTTTTAAAAAGGATAAGGAGGAAAGAAAGACCAGGCAGGCATGCCATCCATATCTCTGTCTGTCTGTCTGTCTGTCTATCTGATCCCCGGAAATGGAGATGGGCCACCATATAGTTGCTGGTAGTTGATCCCAGGTTCTCTGGAAGAGGAGAAAATGCTGTTACTGTTGAGCCCTCTCAGTGGCCCTACCCATCTTTAAATTTTGAGAAGTGTATGTGAGGCTGTGTTTATGTACATCATATGCAGACCAGAAGAGGGATTTAGATTCATCAGAATCTGACACTCTCTTCTGGAGTGTCTGAAGACAGCTACAGTGTATTTATATCTAATAAATAAATAAATAAATAAATAAATAAATAAACATTTTTTAAAATGGATAAGAAATAAAGAGAGACCAGGCAGGCCTTCCATCTATATCTATTTCTGTCTGTCTGTCTGTCTATCTGATCCCCGGGAACTGGATATTGGCCACCATATAGTTGCTTGTAGTTGATCCAAGGTTCTCTGGAAGAGGAGACAATGCTGTTATTTGTTGAGCCCTTTAAGTGGCCCCACCCATCTTTAAATATTTAGAAGTATATGTGAGGCTGTGTTTATGTACATCATAAGCAGACCATAAGAGAGATTTAGATTCTCCAGAATCTGACACCCTCTTCTGGAGTGTCTGAAAAAAGCTACAGTCTACTTATATCTAGTAAATAAATAGATAAATAAATAAATAAATAAATAAACTTTTTTTTAAAAAGGATAAGAAAGAAAGAAAGACCAGGCAGGCCTTCCATCTATATCTATAACTGTCTGTCTGTCTGTCTATCTGATCCCCGGGAACTGGATATTGGCCACCATATAGTTGCTTGTAGTTGATCCAAGGTTCTCTGGAAGAGGAGACAATGCTGTTAATTGTTGAGCCCTTTCAGTGGCCCCACACTTCTTTAAATTTTTAGAAGTATACCTGAGGCTGTGTTTATGTACATCATATGCATATTATAAGAGGATTTAGATTCTCCAGAATCTGACACCCTCTACTGGAGTGTCTGAAGACAGCTAGAGTGTACTCATATCTAATAAATACATAAATAAATAAATAAATAAATAAATAAATAAATAAATAAACATTTTTTAAAAAGGATAAGAAAGAAAGAAGACCTGGCAGGCCTGCCATCCTTATCTCTGTCTGTCTGTCTGTCTGTCTTTCTGATCCTCTGATACTGGATATGGGCCACCATATAGTTGCTGGTAGTTGATCCCAGGTTCTATGGAAGAGGAGACAATGCTATTAATTGTTGAGACCTTTCAGTGGTCCCACCCATCTTTAAATTTTTAGAAGTATATGTGAGGCTGTGTTTATGTACATCATATGCAGACCATAAGAGGGATTTAGATTCTCCAGAATCTGACACCCTCTTCTGGAGTGTCTGAAGACAGCTACTGTGTACTTATATCTAATAAATACATAAATAAATAATTAAATAAACATTTTTTAAAAAGGATAAGAAAGAAAGAAAGACCAGGCAGGCCTGCCAACCTTATCTCTCTCTGTCTGTCTGTCTGTCTGATCCCTGAGAACTGGAGTTAGGCCACTATATAGTTGCTGGTAGTTGATCCCAGGTACTCTGGAAGAGGAGACAATGCTGTTAATTGTTGAGCTTTTTCAGTGGCCCCACCCTTCTTTAAATTTTCGAAGTATATGTGAGGCTGTGTTTATGTACATCATATGCAGACCATAAGAGGGATTTAGATTCTGCAGAATGTGACACCCTCTACTGGAGTGTCAGAGGACAGCTACAGTGTACTTATATCTAATAAATACATAAATAAATAAATAAATAAATAAATAAATAAGTAAATAAACATTTTTTTAAAGGATAAGAAAGAAAGAAAGACCAGGCAGGCCTGCCATCCTTATCTCTGTCTGTCTGTCTGTCTGTCTGATCCCCTGTAACTGGAGATGGGCCACCATATAGGTGCTGGTAGTTGAACCCAGGTTCTCTGGAAGAGGACCCAATGCTGTTAATTGTTGAGCCTTTTCAGTGGCCCCACCCATCTTTAAATTTTTAGAAGTATATGTGAGTCTGTGTTTATGTACATCATATGCAGACCATAAGAGGGATTTAGATTTTCCTGAATTTGACACCCTCTTCTGGAGTTTCTGAAGACAGCTACTGTGTACTTATATATAATAAATACGTAAATAAATAAATAAATAAATAAATAAATAATAAACATTTTTTTAAACAGGATAAGTAAGAAAGAAAGACCAGGCAGGCCTGCCATCCTTATCTCTGTCTGTCTGTCTGTCTGTCTGATTCCCTGGAACTGCAGATGGGCCACCATATAGTTGCTGGTAGTTGATCCCAGGTTCTACGGAAGAGGAGACAATGCTGTTAATTGTTGAGACCTTTCAGTGGTCCCATCCATCTTTAAATATTTAGAAGTATATGTGAGGTTGTGTTTATGTACATCATAAGCAGACCATAAGAGAGATTTAGATTCTCCAGAATCTGACACCCTCTTTTGGAGTGTCTGAAGACAGCTACAGTCTACTTATATGTAGTAAACAAATAGATAAATAAATAAATAAATAAATAAATATTTTTTAAAAAAGGATAAGAAAGAAAGAAAGACCAGGCAGGCCTTCAATCTATATCTATGTCTGTCTGTCTGTCTGTCTATCTGATCCCCGGGAACTGGAGATGGGCCACCATATAGTTGCTGGTAGTTGATCCAAGGTTCTCTGGAAGAGGAGACAATGCTGTTAATTGTTGAGCCCTTTCAGTGGCCCCACACTTCTTTAAATTTTTAGAAGTATACCTGAGGCTGTGTTTATGTACATCATATGCAGATTATAAGAGGATTTAGATTCTCCAGAATCTGACACCCTCTACTGGAGTGTCTAAAGACAGCTACAGTGTACTGATGTCTAATAAATACATAAATAAATAAATAATTAAACATTTTTTAAAAGGATAAGAAAGAAAGAAAGACCAGGCAGGCCTGCCATTCTTATCTCTGTCTGTCTCTCTGTCTGTCTGACATCTGTCTGATACCCTGGAACTCGAGATGGGCCACCATATAGTTGCTGATATTTCATCCCAGGTTCTCTGGAGAGGAGACAATGCTGTTAATTGTTGAGCCCTTCCAGTGATCCCACCCATCTTTAATTTTTTAGAAGTATATGTGAGGCTGTGTTTATATACATCATATGCAGACCATAAGAGGGATTTAGATTCTCCAGAATCCTACACCCTCTTCTGGAGTGTCTGAAGACAGCTACAGTATACTTATATGTAATAAATACCTGAATAATTAAATAAATAAACATTTTTTTAAAAGGATAAGAAAAAAAGAAAGACCAGGCAGGCCTGCCATTCTTATCTCTGTCTGTCTGTCTGTCTGTCTGTCTGATCTCCTGTAACTGGAGATGGGCCACCATATAGTTGCTGGTAGTTCATCCCAGGTTCTCTGGAAGAGGAGACAATGCTGTTAATTGTTGAGCCCTTTCAGTGGCCCCACTCATCTTTAAATTTTTAGAAGAGTATCTGAGGCTGTGTTTATGTACATGATATGCAGATCATAAAAGAGATTTAGATTCTCCAGAATCTGACACCCTCTTCTGGAGTGTCTGAAGACAGCTACAGTGTACTCATATCTAATAAATAAATAGATAAATAAATAAATAAATAAATAAACATTTTTTAAAAGGATAAGAAAGAAAGAAAGACCAGGCAGGCCTACCATCCATATCTCTGTCTGTCTGTCTGTCTGTCTATCTGATCCCCGGGAACTGGAGATGGGCAACCATATAGTTGCTGGTAGTTGATCCAACGTTCTCTGGAAGAGGAGACCATGCTGTTAATAGTTGTGCCTTTTCAGTTGCCCCACACTTCTTTAAATTTTTAGAAGTATACTTTAGGCTGTGTTTATGTACATCTTATGCACATTATAAGAGGATTTAGATTCTCCAGAATCTGACACCCTCTACTGGAGTGTCTAAAGACAGCTACAGTGTACTGATATCTAATAAATAAATAGATAAATAAATAAATAAATAAATAAACATTTTTTAAAATGGATAAGAAATAAAGAAAGACCAGGCAGGAGCGCCATCCTTATCTCTGTCTGTCTATCTGTCTGTCTGATCCCCTGGAACTGGAGATGGTCCATCATATACTTGCTGGTAGTTGACCCCAGGTTCTCTGGAAGAGGAGACAATGCTGTTATTTGTTGAGCCCTTTAAGTGGCCCCACCCATCTTTAAATTTTTAGAAGTGTATGTGAATCTCTGTTTATGTACATCATATGCATACCATAAGAGGGATTTAGATTCTCCTGAATCTGACACCCTCTTCTGGAGTGTCTGAAGACAGCTAGAGTGTACTTATATCTAATAAATATATACATAAATAAATAAATAAACATTTTTTAAAAAGGATAAGAAAGAAAGAAAGACCAGGCAGGCCTGCCATCCTTATCTCTGTCTGTCTGTCTCTCTGTCTGTCTGATCCCCTGGAACTGGAGATGGGCCACCATATAGTTGCTGGTAGTTGGTCCCAGGTTCTCTGGAAGAGGAGACAATGCTGTTAATTGTTGAGCCCTTTCAGTGGCCCCAACAATCTTTATATTTTTAGAAGTATATGTGAGTCTCTGTTTATGTACATCATATGCAGACCATTAGAGGGGTTTAGATTCTCCAGAATCTGACACCCTCTACTGGAGTGTCTGAACAGCTACAGTGTACTTATATCTAATAAATAAATAAATAAATAAATAAATAAATAAATAAATAAATAAACATTTTTTTTAAAATGATTAGAAAGAAAGACCAGGCAGGCCTGCCATCCATATCTCTGTCTGTCTGTCTGTCTGTCTATCTGATCCCCGGGAACTGGAGATGGGGCACCATATAGTTGCTGGTAGTTGATCCCAGGTTCTCTAGAAGAGGAGACAATGCTGTTAATGTTGAGCCCTTTCAGTGGCCCTACCCATCTTTAAATTTTTAGAAGTGTATATGAGGCCGTGTTTATGTACATCATATGCAGACCAGAAGAGGGATTTAGATTCATCAGAATCTGACACCCTCTTCTGGAGTGTCTGAAGACAGCTACAGTGAACTTATATCTAATAAATAAATAAATGAATAAATAAATAAATAAATAAATAAATAAACATTATTTAAACAGGATAAGAAAGAAAGAAAGACCAGGCAGGCCTTCCATCCATATCACTGTCTGTCTGTCTGTCTGTCTGTCTGTCTATCTGATCCCCGGGAACTGGAGATGGGCCACCATATTGTTGCTGGTAGTTGATCCCAGGTTCTCTGGCAGAGGAGACAATGCTGTTAATTGTTGAGCCCTTTCAGTCGCCCCACCCATCCTTAAATTTTTAGAAGTGTATGTGAGGCTGTGTTTATGTACATCATATGCAGACCATAAGAGGGATTTAGATTGTCCAGAATCTGACACCCTCTTCTGGAGTGTCTGAAGACAGCTACAGTGTATTTATATCTAATAAATAAATAAATAAATAAATAAACATTTTTTAAAATGAATAAGAAATAAAGAAAGACAAGGCAGGAGTGCCATCCTTATCTCTGTCTATCTGATCACCTGGAACTGGAGATGGTACATCATATACTTGCTGGTAGTTGATACCAGGTTCTCTGGAAGAGGAGACAATGCTGTTATTTCTTGAGCCCATTAAGTGGCCCCACCCATCTTTAAATTTTTAGAGGTGTATGTGAGTCTCTGTTTATGTACATCATATGCAGACCATAAGAGGGATTTAGATTGTCCAGAATCTGACACCCTCTTCTGGAGTGTCTGAAGACAGCTACAGTGTACTTATATCTAATAAATATAAATAAATAAATAAATAAATAAATAAATAAATAAATAAATAAACATTTTTTTAAAAAGGATAAGAAAGAAAGAAAAATCAGGCAGGCCTACCATCCTTATCTCTGTCTGTTGTCTCTCTGTCTGTCTGATCCCCTGGAACTGGAGATGGGCCACCATATAGGTGCTGGTAGTTGATCCCAGGTTCTCTGGAAGAGTAGACAATGCTGTTAATTGTTGAGCCCTTTCAGTGGCCCCACCCATCTTTAAATTTTTAGAAGTATATGTGAGTCTCTGTTTATGTACATCATATGCAGACCATAAGAGGGATTTAGATTCTCCAGTATCTGACACCCTCTTCTGGAGTGTCTGCAGACAGCTACAGTGTACTTATATCTAATAAATAAATAAATAAATAAATTAATTAATAAATAAATAAATAAATAAACATTTTTTAAAAAGGATAAGAAAGAAAGAAAGACTAGGCAGGCCTACCATCCTTATCTCTGTCTGTCTGTCTGTCTGTCTGTCTGATCCTCTGATACTGGATATGGGCCACCATATAGTTGCTGGTAGTTGATCCCAGGTTCTCTGGAAGAGGAGACAATGCTGTTAATTGTTGAGACATTTCAGTGGTCCCACCCATTTTTAAATATTTAGAAGTGTATGTGAGGCTGTGTTTATGTACATCATATGCAGACCATAAAAGGGATTTAGATTCTCCAGAATCTGACACCCTCTTCTGGAGTGTCTGAAGACAGCTACAGTGTACTGATGTCTAATAAATAAATAGATAAATAAATAAATACATAAATAAACATTTTTTAAAAGGATAAGAAAGAAAGAAAGACCAGGCAGGCCTACCATCCATATCTCTGTCTGTCTGTCTGTCTGTCTATCTGATCCCCGGGAACTGGAGATGGGCCACCATATAGTTGCTGGTAGTTGATCCAAGGTTCTCTGGAAGAGGAGACAATGCTGTTAATTGTTGAGCAATTTCAGTGGCCCCACACTTCTTTAAATTTTTAGAAGTATACTTTAGGCTGTGTTTATGTACATCTTATGCACATTATAAGATGATTTAGATTCTCCAGAATCTGACACCCTCTACTGGAGTGTCAGAAGACAGCTACAGTTTATTTATATCTAATAAATACATAAATAAATAAATAAATAAATAAATAAATAAATAAATAAATAAATAAATAAGCATTATTTAAACAGGATAAGAAATAAAGAAAGACCTGGCAGGCCTGCCATCCATATCTCTGTCTGTCTGTCTGTCTGTCTATCTGATCCCCTGGAACTGGAGATGGGCCACCATATAGTTGCTGGTAGTTGATCCCAGGTTCTCTGGAAGAGGAGACAATGCTGTTAATGTTGAGCCCTTTCTTTCTTTCTTTCTTTTTTTTTTTTTTTTTTTTTTTTTTTTTGGTTTTTGGAGACAGGGTTTCTCTGTGTAGCCCTGGCTGTCCTGGAACTCACTTTGTAGACCAGGCTGGCTTCGAACTCAGAAATCTGCCTGCCTCTGCCTCCCCATTGCTGGGATTAAAGGCGTGCGCCAACACGCCCAGCTTGTTGAGCCCTATCAGTGGCCCTACCCATGTTTAAATTTTTAGAAGTATATGTGAGGCTGTGTTTATGTACATCATATGCAGACCAGAAGAGTGATTTAGAGTCATCTGAATCTGACCCCCTCTACTGGAGTGTCTGAAGACAGCTACAGTGTACTTATAGCTAATAAATAAATAAATAAATAAATAAATAAATAAATAAATAAACATTATTTAAACAGGATAAGAAAGAAAGAAAGACCAGGCAGGCCTTCCATCCATATCTCTGTCTGTCTGTCTGTCTGTCTATCTGATCCCCGGGAACTGGAGATGGGCCACCATATAGTTGCTGGTAGTTGATCCCAGGTTCTCTGGAAGAGGAGACAATGCTGTTAATTGTTGAGCCCTTTCAGTCGCCCCACCCATCCTTAAATTTTTAGAAGTGTATGTGAGGCTGTGTTTATGTACATCATATGCAGACCTTAAGAGGGATTTAGATTGTCCAGAATCTGACACCCTCTTCTGGAGTGTCTGAAGACAGCTACAGTGTATTTATATCTAATAAATAAATAAATAAATAAATAAATAAATAAATAAATAAATAAATATATAAATAAACATTTTTTAAAATGGATAAGAAATAAAGAAAGACCAGGTAGGAGAGCCATCCTTATCTCTGTCTGTCTATCTGTCTGTCTGATCCCCTGGAACTGGAGATGGTCCATCATATACTTGCTGGTAGTTGACACCAGGTTCTCTGGAAGAGGAGACAATGCTGTTATTTGTTGAGCCCTTTAAGTGGCCCCACCCATCTTTAAATTTTTAGAAGTGTATGTGAGTCTCTCTTTATGTACATCATATGCATACCATAAGAGGGATTTAGATTCTCCAGAATCTGACACCCTCTTCTGGAGTGTCTGAAGACAGCTACAGTGTATTTATATCTAATAAATAAATAAATAAATAAATAAATAAACAAACATTTTTTAAAAAGGAATAGAAAGAAAGACCAGGCAGGCCTGCCATCCATATCTCTGTCTGTCTGTCTGTCTGTCTATCTGATCCCCATAACTGGAGATGGGCCACCATATAGTTGCTGGTAGTTGATCCCAGGTTCTCTGGAAGAGGAGACAATGCTGTTAATTGTTGAGCCCTTTCAGTGGCCCTACCCATCTTTAAATTTTTAGAAGTGTATATGAGGCCGTGTTAATGTACATCATATGCAGACCAGAAGAGGGTTTTAGATTCATCAGAATCTGACACCCTCTTCTGGAGTGTCTGAAGACAGCTACAGTGTACTTATATCTAATAAATAAATAAATGAATAAATAAATAAATAAATAAATAAATAAATAAATAAACATTATTTAAACAGGATAAGAAAGAAAGAAAGACCAGGCAGGCCTTCCATCCATATCTCTGTCTGTCTGTCTGTCTGTCTGTCTATCTGATCCCCGGGAACTGGAGATGGGCCACCATATTGTTGCTCGTAGTTGATCCCAGGTTCTCTGGAAGAGGAGACAATGCTGTTAATTGTTGAGCCCTTTCAGTCGCCCCACCCATCCTTAAATTTTTAGAAGTGTATGTGAGGCTGTGTTTATGTACATCATATGCAGACCATAAGAGGGATTTAGATTGTCCAGAATCTGACACCCTCTTCTGGAGTGTCTGAAGACAGCTACAGTGTATTTATATCTAATAAATAAATAAATAAATAAATAAATAAATAAATAAATAAATAAACATTTTTAAAAATGGATAAGTAATAAAGAAAGACAAGGCAGGAGTGCCATCCTTATCTCTGTCTGTCTGATCCCCTGGAACTGGAGATGGTCCATCATATACTTGCTGGTAGTTGATACCAGGTTCTCTGGAAGAGGAGACAATGCTGTTATTTGTTGAGCCCATTAAGTGGCCCCACCCATCTTTAAATTTTTAGAGGTGTATGTGAGTCTCTGTTTATGTACATCATATGCAGACCATAAGAGGGATTTAGATTCTCCAGAATCTGACACCCTCTTCTGGAGTGTCTGAAGACAGCTACAGTGTACTTATATCTAATAAATATAAATAAATAAATAAATAAATAAATAAATAAATAAACATTTTTAAAAAAGGATAAGAAAGAAAGAAAAATCAGGCAGGCCTGCCATCCTTATCTCTGTCTGTCTGCCTGTCTGTCTGTCTGATCCTCTGATACTGGATATGGGCCACCATATAGTTGCTGGTAGTTGATCCCAGGTTCTATGGAAGAGGAGACAATGCTATTAATTGTTGAGACCTTTCAGTGGTCCCACCCATCTTTAAATTTTTAGAAGTATATGTGAGGCTTTTTCAGGGTTTCTCAACATATTCCAGGTACTACAGTGTGATTTTCTCATTTTTTGACTTTTTCAGGGTTTCTCATCTTATTCCAAGTCCTACAGTTTGATTTTCTCATTTTAAGACTTTTTCAGGGTTTCTCACCATATTCCAGGTCCTACAGTGTGATTTTCTCATTTTTTGACTTTTTCACGGTTTCTCATCATATTCCATCTTCTACAGTGTGATTTCCTCATTTTTCGACTTTTTCAGGGTTTTTCATCATATTCCAAATCCTACAGTGTGATTTTCTCATTTTTCGACTTTTTCAGGGTTTCTCACCATATTCCAGCTGCTACAGTGTATTTTTCTCATTTTTTGACTTTTTCACGGTTTCTCATCATATTCCATCTTCTACAGTGTGATTTTCTCATTTTTCGACTTTTTCAGGGTTTTTCATCATATTCCAAGTCCTACAGTGTGATTTTATCATTTTTTTACTTTTTCAGGGTTTCTCACCATAATGGAAGTCAAACAAGTGTGAGTTTCTTATTTTTCGACTTTTTCAGGTTTTCTCACCATATTCCAGCACCTACAGTGTATTTTTCTCATTTTTAGACTTTTTCACGTTTTCTCACAATATTCCGGGTCCTACTGCGTGATTTTCTCATTTTTCGACTTTTTCAGGTTTCTTACCATATTCCAAGTCCTACAGTGTGATTTTCTCATTTTTTGACTTTTTCAGAATTTCTCACCCTATTGCAGGTCCTACAAGTGTGAATTTCTTATTTTTTGACTTTTTCAGGGTTTCTCACCATATTCCAGCTCCTTCAGTGTATTTTTCTCATTTTTTGACTTTTTCAGGGTTTCTCACCATATTGCAGATATGACAAATTTGATTTCCTTATTTTTCGACTGCTTCAGGGTTTCTCACAATATTCCAGGTCCTACTGTGTGATTTTCTCATTTTAGACTTTTTCAGTGTTTTCTCACCATATTCAAGGTACTACAGTGTTATTTTCTCATTTTTTGACTTTTTCAGGGTTTCTCATCATATTCCATGTCCTAGAGGGTGATTTTCTCTTTTTTTCGACTTTTAAAGTGTTTCTCAACATATTCCAGGTCCTAGAGTGTAATTTTCTCATTTTTTGACTTTTTCAGTGTTTCTCACCATATTGCAGGTCCTAAAAGTGTGAATTTCTCATTTTTCGACTTTTTCAGAATTACTCACCATATTCCAGGTCCTACAGTGTAATTATCTCATTTTAAGATTTTTCAGTGTTTTTCACCATATTGCAGGTCCTACTGTGTGATTTTCTCATTTTTTGACTTTTTCAGGGTTTCTCATCATATTCCAAGTCCTACAGTGTGATTTTCTCATTTTTTGACTTTTTCAGGGTTTCTCATCTTATTCCAAGTCCTAGAGTGTGATTTTTCTAATTTTTCGACTTTTTCAGATTATATCACCATATTTCTTTTACTACAGTGTGATGTTTCTCATTTTTTGACTTTTTCAAGGTTTCTCACCATATTCCATATCCTACAGTGTGATTTTCTCATTTTAAAACTTTTTCAGGGTTTGTCACCATATTCCATGTACTACAGTGTAATTTTTTTATTTTAGACTTTTTCAGTGTTTCTCACCAAATTCCAGGACCTACTGCGTGATTTTCTCATTTTTTGACTTTTTCAGGGTTTCTCACCATATTCCAGGTCCTACACTGTGATTTTCTCATTTTTCGACTTTTTCAGGGTTTTCACCATATTGGAGGTCCTACAAGTGTGATTTTCTTATTTTTCGACTTTTTCAGGGTTTCTCATCATATTCCAGCTCCTACAGTGTATTATTCTCATTTTTTGACTTTTTCACGGTTTCTCATCATATTCCAAATCCTACAGTGTGATTTTCTCATTTTTGGAATTTTTCAGGGTTTCTCAACATATTCCAAGTCCTAGAGTGTGATTTTTCTAATTTTTCGACTTTTTCAGATTTTCTCACCATATTCCAGGTCCTACACTGTGATTTTCTCATTTTTCGACTTTTTCAGGGTTTCTCTCCATAAAGGAGATCAAACAAGTATGAGTTTCTTATTTTTCGACTTTTTCAGGTTTTCTCACCATATTCCAGTTCCTACAGTGTATTTTTCTCATTTTTAGACTTTTTCACGTTTTCTCACAATATTCCTGGTCCTACTGCGTGATATTCTCATTTTTCGACTTTTTCAGGGTTTCTCACCATATTCCAGGTCTTACTGTGTGATTTTCTCATTTTTTGACTTTTTCAGAATTTCTCACCCTATTGCAGGTCCTACAAGTGTGAATTTCTAATTTTTTGACTTTTTCAGGGTTTCTCACCATATTCCAGGTCCTTCAGTGTATTTTTCTCATTTTTTGACTTTTTCAGGGTTTCTCACCATATTGCAGATATGACAAATTTGATTTTCTTATTTTTCGACTGCTTCAGGGTTTCTCACCATATTCCAGGTCTTACTGTGTGATTTTCTCATTTTTAGACTTTTTCAGTGTTTACTCACCATATTCAAGGTACTACAGTGTTATTTTCTCATTTTTTGACTTTTTCAGGTTTTCTCATCATATTCCAAGTCCTACAGGGTGATTTTCTCTTTTTTCGACTTTTATAGAGTTTCTCAACATATTCCAGGTCCACCAGTGTAATTTTCTCATTTTTTGACTTTTTCAGTGTTTCTCACCATATTGCAGGTCCTACAAGTGTGAATTTCTCATTTTTCGACTTTTTCAGAGTTACTCACCATATTCCAGGTCCTACAGTGTGATTTTCTCATTTTAAGATTTTTCAGAGTTTCTCACCATATTCCAGGTCCTACTGCCTGATTTTCTCATTTTTTTGACTTATTCAGAGTTTCTCACCATATTCCAAGTCCTACAGTGTGATTTTCTCATTTTTTGACATTTTCAGGGTTTCTCATCTTATTCTAAGTCCTAGAGTGTGATTTTTCTAATTTTTCGACTTTTTCAGATTATATCACCATATTCCTTGTACTACAGTGTGATTTTTCTCATTTTTTGACTTTTTCAAGGTTTCTCACCATATTCCATGTCCTACAGTGTGATTTCCTCATTTTTCGATTTTTTCAGGGTTTGTAACCATATTCCAGGTATTACAGTGTAATTTTCTTATTTTATTCTTTTTCAGTGTTTCTCACCAAATTCCAGGACCCACGGTGTCATTTTCTCATTTTTCGGCTTTTTCAGGGTTTCTCACCATATTCCAGGTCCTACACCGTGATTTTCTCATTTTTCGACTTTTTCAGGGTTTTTCACCATATTGGAGGTCCTACAAGTGTGATTTTCTTATTTTTCGACTTTTTCAGGGTTTCTCGTCATATTCCAAGTCCTAGAGTGTAATTTTTCTAATTTTTCGACTTTTTCAGAGTTTCTCACAATTTTCCAGGTTCTACATTGTGATTTTTCTCATTTTTTGAATTTTTCAGGGTTGCTCACCATATTCGATCTTCTACAGTTTGATTTCCTCATTTTTCGACTTTTTCAGGGTTTCTCATCATATTCCAAGTCCTACAGTGTGATTTTATCATTTTTTGACATTTTCAGGGTTTCTCACCATATTCCAAGTCCTACAGTGTGATTTTCTCATTTTTCGACTTTTTCAGGGTTTCTCACTATATTGCAGGTCCTACAAGTGTGAATTTCTTATTTTTTGACTTTTTCAGGGTTTCTCACCATATTCCATTTCCTACAGTGTATTTTTTCATTTTTTGTCTTTTTCACGGTTTCTCATCTTATTCCAAGTACTATATTGGGATTTTCTCATTTTTTGACTTTTTCAGGGTTTCTCTCCATATTGCAGGTACTACAAGTTTGATTTTCTTATTTTTCGATCTTTCAGGGTTTCTCACCATATTCCAGGTACTACAGTGTGATTTTTCTCATTTTATGACTTTTTCAGCGTTTCTCATCATATTCCAAGTCCTAGAGTGTGATTTTCTCTTTTTTCGACTATTTCAGGGTTTCTCATCTTATTCCAAGTCCTACAGTGTGATTTTCTCATTTTAAGACTTTTTCAGGGTTTCTCACCATATTCCAGCTTCTACAGTGTATTTTTCTCATTTTTTGACTTTTTCACGGTTTCTCATCATATTCTAAATCCTACAGTGTGATTTTTCTCATTTTTGGAATTTTTCAGGGTTTGTCACCATATTGCAGGTACTACAAGTTTGTTTTTATTATTTTTTGACTGTTTAAGTGTTTATCACCATATTGCAGGTCCTACTGTTTGATTTTCCCATTTTGAGACTTTTTCAGTGTTTCTCACCATATTCCAGATACTACAGTGTGATTTTCTCATTTTTCGACTTTTTCAGGGTTTCTTATCATATTCCATGTCCTAGAGTGTGATTTTTCTAATTTTTCGACTTTTTCAGAGTTTCTCACCCTATTCCAGGTTCCACAGTGTTATTTTTCTAATTTTTGACTTTTCAGGGTTGCTCACCATATTCCATCTTCTACAGTGTGATTTTCTCATATTTTGAATTTTTCAGGTTTTCTCACCATATTCCAGCTCCTACAGTGTATTTTTCTCATTTTTAGACTTTTTCAAGTTTTCTCACAATATTCTTGGTCCTACTTCGTTATTTTCTCTTTTTTCGACTTTTTCAGGTTTCTCACCATATTCTACGTCCTACAGTGTGATTTTCTCATATTTTCGACTTTTTCAGAGTTACTCACCATATTCCAGGTCCTACAGTGTGATTTTCTCATTTTAAGATTTTTCAGTGTTTCTCAACATATTGCAGGTCCTACTGTGTGATTTTCCCATTTTAAGACTTTTTCAGGGTTTCTCACCTTATTCCAGGTCCTACTGTGTGATTTTCTCATTTTTTTACTTTTTCAGTGTTTCTCATCATATTCCAAGTCCTACAGTGTGATTTTCTCATTTTTTGACCTTTTCAGGGTTTCTCATCATATTCCAAGTCCTAGACTGTGATTTTTCTAATTTTTCGACTTTTTCAGATTATATCACCATATTCCTTTTACTACAGTGTTGTTTCTCATTTTTTTACTTTTTCAAGGTTTCTCACCATATTCAATGTCCTACAGTGTGATTTTCTCATTTTAAGACATTTTCAGTGTTTGTCACCATATTCCAGGTACTACAGTTTAATTTTCTTATTTTAGAATTTTTCAGTGTTTCTCACCAAATTCCAGGACCAACTGCGTGATTTTCTGATTTTTCGACTTTTTCAGGGTTTCTCATCATATTCCAGCTCCTACAGTGTATTATTCTCATTTTTTGACTTTTTCACGGTTTCTCATCATATTCCAAATCCTACAGTGTGATTTTCTCATTTTTGGAATTTTTCAGTGTTTCTCAACATATTGCAGGTACTACAAGTTTGATTTTCTTATTTTTAGACTGTTTCAGTGTTTCTTACCATATTGCAGGTCCTACTGTGTGATTTTCTCATTTTGAGACTTTTTCAGTGTTTATCACCATATTCCAGCTACTACAGTGTGATTTTCTCATTTTTCGACTTATTCAGGTTTTCTCATCATATTCCAAGTCCTAGAGAGCGATTTTTCTAATTTTTCGCCTTTTTCAGAGTTTCTCACCATATTCCAGGTTCCACAGTGTGATTTTTTTCATTTTTTGACTTTTTCAGGATTGCTCACCATATTCCATCTTCTACAGTGTGATTTTCTCATTTTTCAACTTTTTCAGGGTTTCTCATCTTATTCCAAGTCCTACAGTGTGATTTTCTCATTTTTTGACTTTTTCAGGGTGTCTTATCTTTTTCCAAGTCCTACAGTGTGATTTTCTCATTTTTCGACTTTTTCAGGGTTTCTCACCATATTCCAAGTCCTAAAGTGTGATTTTCTCATTTTTGACTTTTTCAGGGTTTCTCATCATATTCCAAGTCCTACAGTGTGAATTTCTTATTTTTTGAATTTTTCAGGTTTTCTCATCATATTCCATGTCCTAGAGGGTGATTTTCTCTATTTTCGACTTTTAAAGTGTTTCTCAACATATTCCAGGTCCTACAGTGTAATTTTCTCATTTTTTGACTTTTTCAATGTTTCTCAACATATTGCAGGTCCTACAAGTGTGAATTTCTCATTTTTCGACTTTTTCAGAGTTACTCACCATATTTCAGGTCCTACAGTGTGATTTTCTCATTTTAAGATTTTTCAGTGTTTCTCACCATATTCCAGGTTCCACAGTGTGATTTTTCTCATTTTTTGACTTTTCCAGGATTGCTCACCATATTCCATCTTCTACAGTGTGATTTTCTCATTTTTCAACTTTTTCAGGGTTTCTCATCTTATTCCAAATCCTACAGTGTGATTTTCTCATTTTTTTAGTTTTTCAGGGTGTCTCACCATATTCCAAGTCCTACAGTGTGATTTTCTCATTTTTCGACTTTTTCAGGGTTTCTCACCATATTGCAGGTCCTACAAGTGTGAATTTCTTATTTTTTGACTTTTTTAGGGTTTCTCACCATATTCCAACTCCTTCAGTGTATTTTTCTCATTTTTTGACTTTTTCAGGGTTTCTCACCATATTGCAGATATGACAAATTTGATTTTCTTATTTTTCGACTGCTTCAGGGTTTCCCACCATATTCCAGGTCCTACTGTGTGATT
>NW_028227662.1:50557-96333 GCF_978045245.1 Mus caroli
CTGAAAAAGTCGAAAAATGAGAAAAATCACACAATAGGACCTGCAGTATGGTGAGAAACACTGAAACAGTTGAAAAATAAGAAAATCAAACTTGTAGTACTTGCAATATGGTTAGAAACCCTGAAAAATTCCAAAAATGAGAAAATCACACTGTAGGATTTGGAATATGATGAGAAACCGTGAAAAACTCAAAAAATGAGAATAATACACTGTAGGAGCTGGAATATGATGAGAAACCCTGAAAAAGACGAAAAATAAGAAAATCACACTTGTAGGACCTACAATATGGTGAAAAACCCTGAAAAAGTCGAAAAATGAGAAAATCACGCAGTAGGTCCTGGAATTTGGTGAGAAACACTGAAAAAGTCTAAAATAAGAAAATCACACTGTAGTACCTGGAATAGGGTGACAAACCCTGAAAAAGTCTTAAAATGAGAAAATCACACTGTAGGACATGGAATATGGTGAGAAACCTTGAAAAAGTCAAAAAATGAGAAAAATCACACTGTAGTAAAAGGAATATGGTGATATAATCTGAAAAAGTCGAAAAATTAGAAAAACCACACTCTAGGACTTGGAATAAGATGAGAAACCCTAAAAAAGTCAAAAAATGAGAAAATCACACTGTAGGACTTGGAATATGATGAGAAACCCTGAAAAAGTCAAAAAATGAGAAAATCACACTGCAGGACTTGGAATATGGTGAGAAACCCTGAAAAAGTAGAAAAATGAGAAAATCACACAGTAGGACCTGGAATATGGTGAGAAACCCTGAAAAAGTCTTAAAATGAGAAAATCACACAGTAGGACCTGCAATATGTTGAGAAACACTGAAAAATCATAAAATGAGAAAATCACACTGTAGGACCTGGAATATGGTGAGTAACTATGAAAAAGTCGAAAAATGAGAAATTCATACTTGTAGGACCTGCAATATGGTGAGAAATCCTGAAAAAGTCAAAAAATGAGAAAATCACAATATAGGACTTGGAATAAGATGAGAAACCATGAAAAAGACAAAAAATGACAAAAACACACTGTAGGAGCTGGAATATGGTGAGAAACCCTGAAAAAGTCCAAAAATAAGAAATTCACACTTGTAGGACCTGCAATATGGTGAAAAACCCTGAAAAAGTCGAAAAATGAGAAAATCACAGTGTAGGACCTGGAATATGGTGAGAAACCCTGAAAAAGTCAAAAAATGAGAAAATCACACTGTAGTACCTGGGATATGGTGAGAAACCCTGAAAAAGTCTAAAAATGAGTAAATCAAACAGTAGGACCTGGAATATGGTGAGAAACCCTGAAAGATCGAAAAATAAGAAAATCAAACTTGTAGTAACTGCAATATGGTGAGAAATCCTGAAAAAGTCAAAAAATGAGAAAATCACAATATAGGACTTGGAATAAGATGAGAAACCGTGAAAAAGACAAAAAATGACAAAAACACACTGTAGGAGCTGGAATATGGTGAGAAACCCTGAAAAAGTCCAAAAATAAGAAATTCACACTTGTAGGACCTGCAATATGGTGAAAAACCCTGAAAAAGTCGAAAAATGAGAAAATCACAGTGTAGGACCTGGAATATGGTGAGAAACCCTGAAAAAGTCGAAAAATGAGAAAATCACGCAGTAGGTCCTGGAATTTGGTCAGAAACACTGAAAAAGTGTAAAATAAGAAAATCACACTGTAGTACCTGGAATATGGTGACAAACCCTGAAAAAGTCTTAAAATGAGAAGATCACACTGTAGGACATGGAATATGGTAAGAAACCTTGAAAAAGTCAAAAAATGAGAAATATCACACTGTAGTAATATGTAGTATATGGTGATATAATCTAAAAAAGTCGAAAAATTAGAAAAATCACACTCTAGCACTTGGAATAAGATGAGAAACCCTGAAAAAGTCAAAAAATGAGAAAATCACACTGTAGGACTTGGAATATGATGAGAAACCCTGAAAAAGTCAAAAAATGAGAAAATCACACTGTAGGACTTGGAGTAAAATGAGAAACCGTGAAAAAGGCAAAAAATGACAAAAGTACACGGTAGGAGATGGAATATTGAGAGAAAACGTTAAAAAGTAGAAAAATAAGATATACACACTTGTAGGACATGCAATATGGTGAGAGACCCTGAAAAAGTCTTAAAATGAGAAAATCACACTGTAGTACCTGGAATATGGTGAGAAACCCTGAAAAAGTCCAAAAATAAGAAATTCACAAGTGTACGACCTGCAATATGGTGAGAAACCCTGAAAAAGTCAAAAAATGAGAAAATCACACTGTAGGACTTGGAATAAGATGAGACACCCTGAAAAAGTCAAAAAAATGAGAAAATTTCACTGTAGGACTTGGAATAAGATAAGAAACCCTGAAAAAGTTGAAAAATGAGAAAATCACAATGTAGAAGATGGAATATGGTGAGCAATCCTGAAAAAGCCAAAAAATGAGAAAATCACACTGTGGAACCTGGAATATGGTGAGAAACTCTGAAAAAGGCGAAAAATTGGAAAAATCACACTCTAGGACTTGGAATATGATGAGAAACCCTGAAAAAGTCAAAAATGAGAAAATCAGACTGTAGTAGCTGGAATATGGTGAGAAACATTGAAAAAGTCTCAAAATGAGAAAATCACACAGTTGGACCTGCAATATGGTGAGAAACACTGAAACAGTCGAAAAATAAGAAAATCAAACTTGTAGTACCTGCAATATGGTGAGAAACCCTGAAAAATTCCAAAAATGAGAAAATCACACTGTAGGATTTAGAATATGATGAGAAACCGTGAAAAAGTCAAAAAATGAGAAAAATACACTGTAGAAGCTGGAATATGGTGAGTAAACCCTGAAAAAGTCGAAAAATAAGAAAATCACACTTGTAGAACCTCCAATATGGTGAGAAACCCTGAAAAAGTCGAAAAATGAGAAAATCACACTGTAGGACCTGGAATATGTTGAGAAACCCTGAAAAAGTCTTAAAATGAGAAAATCACACTGTAGGACTTGGAATAAGATGAGAAACCCTAAAAAAGTCGAAAAATGAGAAAAATACACTAAAGGAGTTGGAATATGTTGAGAAACCCTGAAAAAGTCTTTAAATGAGAAAATCACACTGTAGGACCTGGAATATGGTGAGAAACTCTGAAAAAGTCGAAAAAAGAGAAAATCACACTCTAGGACTTGGAATATGATGAGAAACCCTGAAAAAGTCAAAAAAATGAGAAAATCATACTGTAGTACCTGTAATATGGTGAGAAACCCTGAAAAAGTCTAAAAATGAGAAAATCAAACAGTAGGACTTGGAATATGGTGAGAAACCCTGAAAGATCGAAAAATAAGATAATCAAACTTGTAGTACCTGCAATATGGTGAGAAACCCTGAAAAAGTCAAAAAATGAGAAAATCACAATATAGGACTTGGAATAAGATGAGAAACCGTGAAAAAGACAAAAAATGACAAAAACACACTGTAGGAGCTGGAATATGGTGAGAAACCCTAAAAAAGTCCAAAAATAAGAAATTCACACTTGTAGGACTTGCAATATGGTGAGAAATCCTGAAAAAGTCGAAAAATGAGAAAATCACACTGTAGGACTTGGAATAAGATGAGACACCCTGAACAAGTCAAAAAATGAGAAAATTTCACTGTAGGACTTGGAATAAGATGAGAAACCCTGAAAAAGTTGAAAAATGAGAAAATAACAATGTAGAAGATGGAATATGGTGAGCAATCCTGAAAAAGTCAAAAAATGAGAAAATCACACTGTAGGACCTGGAATATGGTGAAAAACTGAAAAAGTCGAAAAAAGAGAAAATCACACTCTAGGACTTGGAATATGATGAGAAACCCTGAAAAAGTCAAAAAATGAGAAAATCACACTGTAGTACCTGGAATATGGTGAGAAACCCTGAAAAAGTCTAAAAATGAGAAAATCAAACAGTAGGACCTGGAATATGGTGAGAAACGCTGAAAGATCGAAAAATAAGAAAATCAAACATGTAGTACCTGCAATATGGTGAGAAATCCTGAAAAAGTCAAAAAATGAGAAAATCACAATATAGGATTTGGAATAAGATGAGAAACCGTGAAAAAGACAAAAAATGACAAAAACACACTGTAGGAGCTGGAATATGGTGAGAAACCCTGAAAAAGTCCAAAAATAAGAATTTCACACTTGTAGGACCTGCAATATGGTGAGAAACCCTGAAAAAGTCGAAAAATGAGAAAATCACACTGTAGGACTTGGAATAAGATGAGAAACCATGAAAAAGACAAAAAAATGAAAAAATCCACTGTAGGAGCTGGAATATGGTGAGAAACACTGAAAAAGGCCAAAAATAAGAAATACACACTTGTAGGATATGCAATATGGTGAGAGACCCTGAAAAAGTCTTAAAATTAGAAAATCACACTGTAGGACTTGGGATATGGTGAGAAACCCTGAAAAACAAGAAAAATTAGAAAATTAAACTGTAGAACCTGGAATATGCTGAGAATCCCTGAAAAATTCGAAAAATGCAAAAATCACACTATAGGACTTGGAATATGATGAGAAACCCTGAAAAAGTCCAAAAATAAGAAATTCATACTTGTAGGACTTGCAATATAGTGAGAAACCCTGAAAAAGTCGAAAAATGAGAAAATCACTCTGTAGAAGATCGAATATGGTGAGCAACCCTGAAAAATTCAAAAAATTAGAAAAATCACACTATAGAACCTGGAATATGTTGAGAAACTCTGAAAAAGTCAAAAAATTAGAAAAATCAGACTGTAGGACTTGGTATGATGAGAAACCCTGAAAAAGTCGAAAAATGAGAAAAATCACACAATAGGACCTGCAGTATGGTGAGAAACACTGAAACAGTTGAAAAATAAGAAAATCAAACTTGTAGTACTTGCAATATGGTTGGAAACCCTGAAAAATTCCAAAAATAAGAAAATCACACTGTAGGATTTGGAATATGATGAGAAACCGTGAAAAACTCAAAAAATGAGAATAATACACTGTAGGAGCTGGAATATGATGAGAAACCCTGAAAAGACGAAAAATAAGAAAATCACACTTGTAGGACCTACAATATGGTGAAAAACCCTGAAAAAGTCGAAAAATGAGAAAATCACGCAGTAGGTCCTGGAATTGGTGAGAAACACTGAAAAAGTCTAAAATAAGAAAATCACACTGTAGTACCTGGAATATGGTGACAAACCCTGAAAAAGTCTTAAAATGAGAAAATCACACTGTAGGACATGGAATATGGTGAGAAACCTTGAAAAAGTCAAAAAATGAGAAAAATCACACTGTAGTAAAAGGAATATGGTGATATAATCTGAAAAAGTCGAAAAATTAGAAAAACCACACTCTAGGACTTGGAATAA
Organism: Mus caroli; assembly: GCF_978045245.1. Lineage (NCBI taxonomy): Eukaryota > Metazoa > Chordata > Mammalia > Rodentia > Muridae > Mus > Mus caroli. The sequence goes on from NW_028227662.1 coordinate 55,937, forward strand.
GATGAGAAACCCTGAAAAAGTCAAAAAATGAGAAAATCACACTATAGGACTTGGAATATGATGAGAAACCCTGAAAAAGTCAAAAAATGAGAAAATCACACTGCAGGACTTGGAATATGGTGAGAAACCCTGAAAAAGTAGAAAAATGAGAAAATCACACAGTAGGACCTGGAATATGGTGAGAAACCCTGAAAAAGTCTTAAAATGAGAAAATCACACAGTAGGACCTGCAATATGTTGAGAAACACTGAAAAATCATAAAATGAGAAAATCACACTGTAGGACCTGGAATATGGTGAGTAACTATGAAAAAGTCGAAAAATGAGAAATTCATACTTGTAGGACCTGCAATATGGTGAGAAACACTGAAAAAGTCAAAAAATGAGAAAATTACACTGTAGGACCTGGAATATGTTGAGAAACACTTTAAAAGTCGAAAAAAGAGAAAAAACACCCTGTAGGACTTGGAATATGATGAGAAAACCTGAAAAAGTAAAAAAATGAGAAAATAACACTGTAGTACTTTAATATGATGAGAAAACACTGAAAAAGTCTAAAAATAAGAAAAACACACAGTAGGACCTGGAATATGGTGAGAAATATTGAAGCAGTCGAAAAATAAGAAAATCAAATTTGTCTTATCTGCAATATGGTGAGAAACCCTGAAAAAGTCAAAAAATGAGAAATATACACTGAAGGAGCTGTAATATGGTGAGAAACCCTGAAAAAGTCAAAAAATAAGAAATTCACACTTGTAGGACCTGCAATAGGGTGAGAAATTCTGAAAAAGTCGAAAAATGACAAAATCACACTGTAGGACTTAGAATATGGTGAGAAACCTGAAAAAGTCGAAAAATGAGAAAATAACGAAGTAGGACCAAGAATATTGTGAGAAAACTTGAAAAAGTCTAAAAATGAGAAAAATACACTGTAGGAGCTGGAATATGGTGAGAAAACCTGAAAAATTCAAAATATGAGAAAATCACACTGTAGAAGATGGAATATGGTGAGCAACCCTGAAAAGTCAAAAATTAGAAAAATAACACTGTGGAACCTGGAATAGGGTGAGAAACTCTGAAAAAGTCGAAAAATTAGAAAAATCACACTCTAGGACATGGAATATGATAAGAAACCCTGAAAAAGTCGAAAAATGAGAAAATCACACTGTAGTATCTGGAATATGGTGAGAAACACTGAAAAAGTCTCAAAATGGGAAAATCAAACAGTAGGACCTGCAATATGGTGATAAACACTTAAACAGTCAAAAAATAATAAAAACAAACTTGTAGTACCTGCAATATGGTGACAAACCCTGAAAAATTCCAAAAATGAGAAAAATCACACTGTAGGATTTAGAATATGATGAGAAACCGTGAAAAAGTCAAAAAATGAGAAAAATACACTGTAGAAGCTGGAATATGGTGAGAAACCCTGAAAAAGTCTTAAAATGAGAAAATCACACTGTAGGACTTGGAATAAGATGAGAAACCCTGAAATAGTCGAAAAAAGAGAAAATCACACTCTAGGACTTGGAATATGATGAGAAACGCTGAAAAAGTCATAAAATGAGAAAATCACACTGTAGTACCTGGAATATGGTGAGAAACCCTGAAAGATCGAAAAATAAGAAAATCAAACTTGTAGTACCTGCAATATGGAGAGAAACCCTGAAAAAGTCAAAAAATGAGAAAATCCCAATATAGTACTTGGAATAAGATGAGAAACCGTGAAAAAGACAAAAAATGAAAAAATACACTGTAGGAAATGGAATATGGTGAGAAACCCTGAAAAAGACAAAAAATAAGAAATTCACACTTGTAGGACCTGCAATATAGTGAGAAACCCTGAAAAAGTCGAAAAATGAGAAAATCACACTGTAGGACTTGGAATATGGTGAGAAACCCTGAAAATGTCAAAAAATGATAAAATCACACTGTAGGACTTGGAATATGATGAGAAACCCTGAAAAAGTCGAAAAATGAGTAAATCAAACTGTAGAAGATCGAATATGGTGAGCAACCCTGAAAAATTCAAAAAATGAGAAAAATCACAATGTAGAACCTGGAAAATGGTGAGAAACTCTGAAAAAGTCGAAAAATTAGAAAAATTACACTCTAGGACTTGGAATATGATGAGAAACCCTGAAAAAGTCGAAAAATAAGAAAATCACACTTGTAGGACCTCTAATATGGTGAAAAACCCTGAAAAAGTCGAAAAATGAGAAAATCACAGTGTAGGACCTGGAATATGGTGAGAAACCCTGAAAAAGCCGAAAAATGAGAAAATGACGCCGTGGGTCCTGGAATTTGGTGAGAAACACTGAAAAAGAATAAAATAAGAAAATTACACTGTAGTACCTGGAATATGTTTACAAACCCTGAAAAAATCGAAAAATGAGGAAATCACACTGTAGGACATGGAATATGGTGAGAAACCTTGAAAAAGTCAAAAAATGAGAAAAATCACACTGTAGTACAAGCAATATGGTGATATAATCTGAAAAAGTCGAAAAATTAGAAAAATCACACTCTAGGACTTAGAATAAGATGAGAAACCCTGAAAATGTCAAAAAATGAGAAAATCACACTGTAGGACTTGGAATATGGTGAGAAACTCTGAATAAGTCAAAAAAATGAGAAAATCAGGCAGTAGGACCTGGAATATGGTGAGAAACACTGAAAAATCTTAAAATGAGAAAATCACACTGTAGGACCTGGAATATGGTGAGTAACTCTGAAAAAGTCGAAAAATGAGAAATTCACACTTGTAGGACCTGCAATATGGTGAGAAACACTGAAAAAGTCAAAAAATGAGAAAATTACACTGGTGGACCTGGAATATGTTGAGAAACTCTTTAAAAGTCGAAAAAAGAGAAAATCACCCTGTAGGACTTGGAATATGATGAGAAAACCTGAAAAAGTCAAAAAATGAGAAAATAACACTGTAGTACCTTGAATATGGTGAGTAAACACTGAAAAAGTCTAAAAATGAGAAAATCACACAGTAAGACCTGGAATATGGTGAGAAACCCTGAAGCAGTCGAAAAATAAGAAAATCAAATTTGTCATATCTGCAATATGGTGAGAAACCCTGAAAAAGTCAAAAAATGAGAAAAATACACTGAAAGACCTGGAATATGGTGAGAAACCCTGAAAAAGTCAAAAAATTAGAAATTCACACTTGTAGGACCTGCAATAGGGTGAGAAATTCTGAAAAAGTCAAAAAATGAGAAAATCACACAGTAAGACCTGGAATATGGTGAGAAACCCTGAAAAAGTCGAAAAATGAGAATATCACGCAGTAGGACCAGGAATATTGTGAGAAAACGTGAAAAAGTCTAAAAATGAGAAAAATACACTGTAGGAACTGGAATATGGTGAGAAAACCTGAAAAAGTCGAAAAATAAGAAACTCATACTTGTTTGATCTCCTTTATGGAGAGAAACCCTGAAAAAGTCGAAAAATGAGAAAATCACACTGTAGGACCTGGAATATGGTGAGAAACACTGAAAAAGTCAAAAAATGAGAAAATCACACTGTAGTACATGGAATATGGTGAGAAACTCTGAAAAAGTCGCAAATTAGAAAATGACAGTGTAGGACCTGGAATATGTTGAGAAAACCTGAAATATTCAAAAAATGAGAAAATGACAATGTAGAACCTGGATTACGGTAAGAAACCCTGAAAAGTTAAAAAAAGAGAAAATCACACTGTAGGACCTGGAATATGGTGAGCAACCCTGAAAAAGTCAAAAATTAGAAAAATCACACTGTAGGACTTGGAATATGATGAGAAACCCTGAAAAAGTCAAAAAATGAGAAAATCACACTGTAGGACTTGGAATATGATGAGAAACCCTGAAAAAGTCGAAATATGAGAAAATCACACTGTAGTAGCTGGAATATGGTGAGAAACACTGAAAAAGTCTCAAAATGAGAAAAATCACACAGTAGGACCTGCAATATGGTGAGAAACACTTAAACGGTCAAAAAATAAGAAAATCAAACTTGTAGTACCTACAATATGGTGAGAAACCATGAAAAATTCCAAAAATGAGAAAATCACACTGTAGGATTTAGAATATGATGAGAAACCGTGAAAAAGTCAAAAAATGAGAAAAATACACTGTAGAAGGTGGAATATGGTGAGAAACCCTGAAAAAGTCGAAAAATAAGAAAATCACACTGTAGGACCTGGAATATGGTGAGAAACACTGAAAAAGTCAAAAAATGAGAAAATAACACTGTAGGACTTGGAATATTATGAGAAAACCTGAAAAGACAAAAAATGAGAAAATCACACTGTAGGACTTGGAATATGATGAGAAATCCTGAAAAAGTAAAAAAATGAGAAAATGACACTGTAGGACTTGGAATATGATGTGAAACCCTGAAAAAGTCGAAAAATGAGAAAATCACACTGTAGAAGATGGAATATGGTGAGCAACACTGAAAAAGTCGAAAATTAGAAAAATAACACTGTAGAAACTGGAATATGGTGAGAAACTCTGAAAAAGTCGAAAAATTAGAAAAATCACACTCTAGGACTTGGAATATGTTGAGAAACCCTGAAAAATTCCAAAAATGAGAAAATCACACTGTAGGATTTGGAATATGATGAGAAACCGTGAAAAAGTCAAAAAATGAGAATAATACACTGTAGGAGCTGGAATATGATGAGAAACCCTGAAAAAGTCGAGAAATAAGAAAATCACACTTGTAGGACCTCCAATATGGTGAAAAACCCTGAAAAAGTCGAAAAATGAGAAAATCACAGTGTAGGACCTGGAATATGGTGAGAAACCCTGAAAAAGTCAAAAAATGAGAAAATCACGCAGTAAGTCCTGGAAATTGGTGAGAAACACTGAAAAAGTCTAAAATAAAAAAATTACACTGTAGTACCTGGAATATGGTGACAAACCCTGAAAAAGTCTTAAAATGAGAAAATCACACTGTAGGACATGGAATATGGTGAGAAACCTTGAAAAAGTCAAAAAATGAGAAACATCACACTGTAGTAAAAGAAATATGGTGATACAATCTGAAAAAGTCAAAAAATTAGAAAAATCACACTCTAGGACTTGGAATAAGATGAGAAACCCTGAAAAAGTCAAAAAATGAGAAAATCACACTGTAGGACTTGGAATATGATGAGAAACCCTGAAAAAGTCAAAAAATGAGAAAATCACACAGTAGGACCTGCAATATGGTGAGAAACACTGAATAATCTTAAAATGAGAAAATTACACTGTAGGACCTGGAATATGGTGAGTAATTCTGTAAAAGTCGAAATATGAGAAATTCACACTTGTAGGACCTGCAATATGGTGAGAAACACTGAAAAAGTCAAAAAATGAGAAAATTACACTGTAGGACCTGGAATATGTTGAGAAACACTTTAAAAGTCGAAAAAAGAGAAAATCACCCTCTAGGAATGGAATATGATGAGAAACCCTGAAAAAGTCAAAAAATGAGAAAATCACACTGTAGGACTTGGAATATGATGAGAAACACTGAAAAAGTAAAAAAATGAGAAAATCACACAGTAGGACCTGGAATAAGGTGAGAAACCCTGAAAAAGTCTTAAAATGTGAAAATCACACAGTAGGACCTGCAATATGTTGAGAAACACTGAAAAATCTTAAAATGAGAAAATCACACTGTAGGACCTGGAATATGGTGAGTAACTCTGAAAAAGTCGAAAAATGAGAAATTCACACTTGTAGGACATGCAATATGGTGAGAAACACTGAAAAAGTCAAAAAATGAGAAAATTACACTGTAGGACCAGGAATATGTTGAGAAACACTTTAAAAGTCGAAAAAAGAGAAAATCACCCTCTAGGACATGGAATATGATGAGAAACCCTGAAAAAGTCAAAAAATGAGAAAATAACACTGTAGTACCTTGAATATGGTGAGAAAACACTGAAAAAGTCTAAAAATGAGAAAATCACACAGTAGGACCTGGAATATGGTGAGAAACCCTGAAGCAGTCAAAAAATAAGAAAATCAAATTTGTCATATCTGCAGTATGGTGAGAAACCCTGAAAAAGTCAAAAAATGAGAAAAATACACTGAAGGAGCTGGAATATGGTGAGAAACCCTGAAAAAGTCAAAAAATAAGAAATTCACACTTGTAGGACCTGCAATAGGGTGAGAAATTCTGAAAAAGTCAAAAAATGAGAAAATCACACTGTAGGACTTGGAATATGGTAAGAAACCATGAAAAAGTCGAAAAATGAGAAAATCACGCAGTAGGACCCAGAATATTGTGAGAAAACGTGAAAAAGTCTAAAAATGAGAAAAATACACTGTAGGAGCTGGAATATGGTGAGAAAACCTGAAAAAGTCGAAAAATGATAAAATCACACTGTAGGACTTGGAATATGATGAAAAACCCTGAAAAAGTCGAAAAATGAGAAAATCACACTGTAGAAGATGGAATATGATGAGAAACCGTGAAAAAGTCAAAAAATGAGAAAAATACACTGTAGAAGCTGGAATATGGTGAGAAACCCTGAAAAAGTCGAAAAATGAGAAAATCACACTGTAGGATTTGGAATATGATGAAAAACCCTGAAAAAGTCGAAAAATGAGGAAATCACACTGTAGAAGATGGAATATGATGAGAAACCGTGAAAAAGTCAAAAAATGAGAAAAATACACTGTAGAAGCTGGAATATGGTGAGAAACCCTGAAAAAGTCGAAAAATGAGAAAATCACACTGTAGGACCTGGAATATGGTGAGAAACCCTGAAAAAGTCTTAAAATGAGAAAATCACACTGTAGGACTTGGAATAAGATGAGAAACCCTGAAAAAGTCAAAAAATGAGAAAATCACACTGTAGTACCTGGAATATGTTGAGAAACCCTGAAAAAGTCAAAAAATAAGAAATTCACACTTGTAGAACCTGCAATATAGTGAGAAACCCTGAAAAAGTCGAAAAATAAGAAAATCACACTGTAGGACTTGGAATATGGTGAGAAAACCTGAAAATGTCAAAAAATGATAAAATCACACTGTAGGACTTGGAATATGATGAGAAACCCTGAAAAAGTCGAAAAATGAGTAAATCAAACTGTAGAAGATCGAATATGGTGAGCAACCCTGATAAATTCAAAAAATGAGAAAAATCACAATGTAGAACCTGGAAAATGGTGAGAAACTCTGAAAAAGTCGAAAAATTAGAAAAATTACACTCTAGGACTTGGAATATGATGAGAAACCCTGAAAAAGTCGAAAAATAAGAAAATCACACTTGTAGGACCTCCAATATGGTGAAAAACCCTGAAAAAGTCGAAAAATGAGAAAATCACAGTGTAGGACCTGGAATATGGTGAGAAACCCTGAAAAAGCCGAAAAATGAGAAAATCACACTGTAGGACTTGGAATATGATGACAAACCCTGAAAAAGTCGAAAAATGAGAAAATCACACTGTAGAAGATGGAATATGGTGAGCAACACTGAAAAAGTCGAATATTAGAAAAATAACACTGTAGAAACTGGAATATGGTGAGAAACTCTGAAAAAGTCGAAAAATTAGAAAAATCACACTCTAGGACTTGGAATATGTTGAGAAACCCTGAAAAATTCCAAAAATGAGAAAATCACACTGTAGGATTTGGAATATGATGAGAAACTGTGAAAAAGTCAAAAAATGAGAATAATACACTGTAGGAGCTGGAATATGATGAGAAACCCTGAAAAAGTCGAAAAATAAGAAAATCACACTTGTAGGACCTCCAATATGGTGAAAACCCTGAAAAAGTCGAAAAATGAGAAAATCACAGTGTAGGACCTGGAATATGGTGAGAAACCCTGAAAAAGTCAAAAAATGAGAAAATCACGCAGTAGGTCCTGGAATTTGGTGAGAAACACTGAAAAAGTCTAAAATAAAAAAATTACACTGTAGTACATGGAATATGGTGACAAACCCTGAAAAAGTTTTAAAATGAGAAAATCACACTGTAGGATATGGAATATGGTGAGAAACCTTGAAAAAGTCAAAAAATGAGAAACATCACACTGTAGTAAAAGAAATATGGTGATATAATCTGAAAAAGTCGAAAAATTAGAAAAATCACACTCTAGGACTTGGAATAAGATGAGAAACCCTGAAAAAGTCAAAAAATGAGAAAATCACACAGTAGGACTTGGAATATGATGAGAAACCCTGAAAAAGTCAAAAAATGAGAAAATCACACAGTAGGACCTGCAATATGGTGAAAAACACTGAAAAATCTTAAAATGAGATAATTACACTGTAGGACCTGGAATATGGTGAGTAATTCTGAAAAAGTCGAAAAATGAGAAATTCACACTTTTAGGACCTGCAATATGGTGAGAAACACTGAAAAAGTCAAAAAATGAGAAAATTACACTGTAGGACCTGGAATATGTTGAGAAACACTTTAAAAGTCGAAAAAAGAGAAAATCACCCTCTAGGACATGGAATATGATGAGAAACCCTGAAAAAGTCAAAAAATGAAAAAATAACACTGTAGTACCTTGAATATGGTGAGAAAACACTGAAAAAGTCTAAAAATGAGAAAATCACACAGTAGGACCTGGAATATTGTGAGAAACCCTGAAGCAGTCGAAAAATAAGAAAATCAAATTTGTCATATCTGCAATATGGTGAGAAACCCTGAAAAAGTCAAAAAATGAGAAAAATACACTGAAGGAGCTGGAATATGGTGAGAAACCCTGAAAAAGTCAAAAAATAAGAAATTCACACTTGTAGGACCTGCAATAGGGTGAGAAATTCTGAAAAAGTCAAAAAATGAGAAAATCACACTGTAGGACTTGGAATATGGTAAGAAACCTGAAAAAGTCGAAAAATGAGAAAATCACGCAGTAGGACCCGGAATATTGTGAGAAAACGTGAAAAAGTCTAAAAATGAGAAAAATACACTGTAGGAGCTGGAATATGGTGAGAAAACCTGAAAAAGTCGAAAAATAAGAAACTCACACTTGTTTGACTTCCATTATGGTGAGAAACCCTGAAAAAGTAAAAAAATGATAAAATCACACTGTAGGACTTGGAATATGATAAAAAACCCTGAAAAAGTCGAAAAATGAGAAAATCACACTGTAGAAGATGGAATATGATGAGAAACCGTGAAAAAGTCAAAAATGAGAAAAATACACTGGAATTAGCAGCTGGAATATGGTGAGAAACCCTGAAAAAGTCGAAAAATGAGAAAATCACACTGTAGGATTTGGAATATGATGAAAAACCCTGAAAAAGTCGAAAAATGAGGAAATCACACTGTAGAAGATGGAATATGATGAGAAACCGTGAAAAAGTCAAAAAATGAGAAAAATACACTGTAGAAGCTGGAATATGGTGAGAAACCCTGAAAAAGTCGAAAAATGAGAAAATCACACTGTAGGACCTGGAATATGGTGAGAAACCCTGAAAAAGTCTTAAAATGAGAAAATCAAACTGTAGGACTTGGAATAAGATGAGAAACCCTGAAAAAGTCAAAAAATGAGAAAATCACACTGTAGTACCTGGAATATGTTGAGAAACCCTGAAAAAGCCTCACATATACTTCTAAAAATTTAAAGATGGGTGGGACCACTGAAAGGTCTCAACAATTAATAGCATTGTCTCCTCTTCCATAGAACCTGGGATCAACTACCAGCAACTGTATGGTGGCCCATATCCAGTATCAGAGGATCAGACAGACAGACAGGCAGACAGACAGAGATAAGGATGGCAGGCCTGCCTGATTTTTCTTTCTTTCTTATCCTTTTTAAAAAATGTTTATTTATTTATTTATTTATTCATTTATTTATTTATTTATTTATTTATATTTATTAGATATAAGTACACTGTAGCTGTCTTCAGACACTCCAGAAGAGGGTGTCAGATTCTGGAGAATCTAAATCCCTCTTATGGTCTGCATATGATGTACATAAACAGAGACTCACATACACCTCTAAAAATTTAAAGATGGGTGGGGCCACTTAATGGGCTCAACAAATAACAGCATTGTCTCCTCTTCCAGAGAACCTGGTATCAACTACCAGCAAGTATATGATGGACCATCTCCAGTTCCAGGGGATCAGACAGACAGAGATAAGGATGGCACTCCTGCCTTGTCTTTCTTTATTTCTTATCCATTTTAAAAAATGTTTATTTATTTATTTATTTATTTATTTATTTATTTATTTATTTATTTATTAGATATAAATACACTGTAGCTGTCTTCAGACACTCCAGAAGAGGGTGTCAGATTCTGGACAATCTAAATCCCTCTTATGGTCTGCATATGATGTACATAAACACAGCCTCACATACACTTCTAAAAATTTAAGGATGGGTGGGGCGACTGAAAGGGCTCAACAATTAACAGCATTGTCTCCTCTTCCAGAGAACCTGGGATCAACTACCAGCAACAATATGGTGGCCCATCTCCAGTTCCCGGGGATCAGATAGACAGACAGACAGACAGACAGACAGACAGAGATATGGATGGAAGGCCTGCCTGGTCTTTCTTTCTTTCTTATCCTGTTTAAATAATGTTTATTTATTTATTTATTTATTTATTTATTTATTTATTTATTCATTTATTTATTTATTAGATATAAGTACACTGTAGCTGTCTTCAGACACTCCAGAAGAGGGTGTCAGATTCTGATGAATCTAAATCCCTCTTCTGGTCTGCATATGATGTACATAAACACGGCCTCATATACACTTCTAAAAATTTAAAGATGGGTAGGGCCACTGAAAGGGCTCAACAAATAACAGCATTGTCTCCAATTCCAGAGAACCTGGGATCAACTACCAGCAACTATATGGTGGCCCATCTCCAGTTATGGGGATCAGATAGACAGACAGACAGACAGACAGAGATATGGATGGCAGGCCTGCCTGGTCTTTCTTTCTATTCCTTTTTAAAAAATGTTTATTTATTTATTTATTTATTTATTTATTTATTTATTTATTTATTTATTAGATATAAATACACTGTAGCTGTCTTCAGACACTCCAGAAGAGGGTGTCAGATTCTGGAGAATCTAAATCCCTCTTATGGTATGCATATGATGTACATAAAGAGAGACTCACATACACTTCTAAAAATTTAAAGATGGGTGGGGCCACTTAAAGGGCTCAACAAATAACAGCATTGTCTCCTCTTCCAGAGAACCTGGTGTCAACTACCAGCAAGTATATGATGGACCATCTCCAGTTCCAGGGGATCAGACAGACAGATAGACAGACAGAGATAAGGATGGCTCTCCTGCCTGGTCTTTCTTTATTTCTTATCCATTTTAAAAAATGTTTATTTATATATTTATTTATTTATTTATTTACTTATTTATTTATTAGTTATAAATACACTGTAGCTGTCTTCAGACACTCCAGAAGAGGGTGTCAGATTCTGATGAATCTAAATCCCTCTTCTGGTCTGCATATGATGTACATAAACACAGCCTCACATATACTTCTAAAAATTTAAACATGGGTAGGGCCACTGATAGGGCTCAACAAGCTGGGCGTGTTGGCGCACGCCTTTAATCCCAGCAATGGGGAGGCAGAGGCAGGCAGATTTCTGAGTTCGAAGCCAGCCTGGTCTACAAAGTGAGTTCCAGGACAGCCAGGGCTACACAGAGAAACCCTGTCTCCAAAAACCAAAAAAAAAAAAAAAAAAAAGAAAGAAAGAAAGAAAGGGCTCAACATTAACAGCATTGTCTCCTCTTCCAGAGAACCTGGGATCAACTACCAGCAACTATATGGTGGCCCATCTCCAGTTCCAGGGGATCAGATAGACAGACAGACAGACAGACAGAGATATGGATGGCAGGCCTGCCAGGTCTTTCTTTATTTCTTATCCTGTTTAAATAATGTTTATTTATTTATTTATTTATTTATTTATTTATGTATTTATTAGATATAAATACACTGTAGCTCTCTTCTGACACTCCAGTAGAGGGTGTCAGATTCTGGAGAATATAAATCATCTTATAATGTGCATAAGATGTACATAAACACAGCCTAAAGTATACTTCTAAAAATTTAAAGAAGTGTGGGGCCACTGAAAGGGCTCAACATTAACAGCATTGTCTCCTTTTCCAGAGAACCTTGGATCAACTACCAGCAACTATATGGTGGCCCATCTCCAGTTCCCGGGGATCAGATAGACAGACAGACAGACAGAGATATGGATGGTAGGCCTGCCTGGTCTTTCTTTCTTTCTTATCCTTTTAAAAATGTTTATTTATGTATTTATTTATTTATCTATTTATTTATTAGACATCAGTACACTGTAGCTGTCTTCAGACACTCCAGAAGAGGGTGTCAGATTCTGGAGAATCTAAATCCCTTTTATGGTCTGCATATGATGTACATAAACACAGCCTCACATACACTTCTAAATATTTAAAAATGGGTGGGACCACTGAAATGTCTCAACAATTAACAGCATTGTCTCCTCTTCCAGAGAACCTGGGATCAACTACCAGCAACTATATGGTGGCCCATATCCAGTATCAGAGGATCAGACAGACAGACAGACAGACAGACAGAGATAAGGATGGTAGGCCTGCCTAGTCTTTCTTTCTTTCTTATCCTTTTTAAAAAATGTTTATTTATTTATTTATTTATTTATTTATTTATTTATTTATTTATGTATTTATTAGATATAAGTACACTGTAGCTGTCTGCAGACACTCCAGAAGAGGGTGTCAGATACTGGAGTATCTAAATCCCTCTTATGGTCTGCATATGATGTACATAAACAGAGACTCACATATACTTCTAAAAATTTAAAGATGGGTGGTGCCACTGAAAGGGCTCAACAATTAACAGCATTGTCTACTCTTCCAGAGAACCTGGGATCAACTACCAGCACCTATATGGTGGCCCATCTCCAGTTCCAGGGGATCAGACAGACAGAGAGACAACAGACAGAGATAAGGATGGTAGGCCTGCCTGATTTTTCTTTCTTTCTTATCCTTTTTAAAAAAATGTTTATTTATTTATTTATTTATTTATTTATTTATTTATTTATTTATATTTATTAGATATAAGTACACTGTAGCTGTCTTCAGACACTCCAGAAGAGGGTGTCAGATTCTGGAGAATCTAAATCCCTCTTATGGTCTGCATATGATGTACATAAACAGAGACTCACATACACCTCTAAAAATTTAAAGATGGGTGGGGCCACTTAATGGGCTCAAGAAATAACAGCATTGTCTCCTCTTCCAGAGAACCTGGTATCAACTACCAGCAAGTATATGATGTACCATCTCCAGTTCCAGGTGATCAGATAGACAGAGATAAGGATGGCACTCCTGCCTTGTCTTTCTTTATTTCTTATTCATTTTAAAAAATGTTTATTTATTTATTTATTTATTTATTAGATATAAATACACTGTAGCTGTCTTCAGACACTCCAGAAGAGGGTGTCAGATTCTGGACAATCTAAATCCCTCTTATGGTCTGCATATGATGTACATAAACACAGCCTCACATACACTTCTAAAAATTTAAGGATGGGTGGGGCGACTGAAAGGGCTCAACAATTAACAGCATTGTCTCCTCTGCCAGAGAACCTGGGATCAACTACCAGCAACAATATGGTGGCCCATCTCCAGTTCCCGGGGATCAGATAGACAGACAGACAGACAGACAGACAGTGATATGGATGGAAGGCCTGCCTGGTCTTTCTTTCTTTCTTATCCTGTTTAAATAATGTTTATTTATTTATTTATTTATTCATTTATTTATTTATTAGATATAAGTTCACTGTAGCTGTCTTCAGACACTCCAGAAGAGGGTGTCAGATTCTGGAGAATCTAAACCCCTCTAATGGTCTGCATATGATGTACATAAACAGAGACTCACATATACTTCTAAAAATATAAAGATTGTTGTGGCCACTGAAAGGGCTCAACAATTAACAGCATTGTCTCCTCTTCCAGAGAACCTGGGACCAACTACCAGCAACTATATGGTGGCCCATCTCCAGTTCCAGGGGATCAGACAGACAGAGAGACAGACAGACAGAGATAAGGATGGCAGGCCTGCCTGGTCTTTCTTTCTTTCTTATCCTTTTTAAAAAATGTTTATTTATTTATTTATGTATATATTTATTAGATATAAGTACACTCTAGCTGTCTTCAGACACTCCAGAAGAAGGTGTAAGATTCTGGAGAATCTAAATCCCTCTTATGGTATGCATATGATGTACATAAACAGAGATTCACATACACTTCTAAAAATTTAAAGATGGGTGGGGCCACTTAAAGGGCTCAACAAATAACAGCATTGTCTCCTCTTCCAGAGAACCTGGGGTCAACTACCAGCAAGTATATGATGGACCATCTCCAGTTCCAGGGGATCAGACAGACAGATAGACAGACAGAGATAAGGATGGCTCTCCTGCCTGGTCTTTCTTTATTTCTTATCCATTTTAAAAAATGTTTATTTATTTATTTATTTATTTATCTATTTATTTATTAGATATCAGTACACTGTAGCTGTCTTTAGACACTCCAGTAGAGGGTGTCAGATTCTGGAGAATCTAAATCCTCTTATAATGTGCATAAGATGTACATAAACACAGCCTAAAGTATACTTCTAAAAATTTAAAGAAGTGTGGGGCCACTGAAAAGGCACAACTATTAACAGCATGGTCTCCTCTTCCAGAGAACCTTGGATCAACTACCAGCAACTATATGGTGGCCCATCTCCAGTTCCCGGGGATCAGATAGACAGACAGACAGACAGACAGAGATATGGATGGTAGGCCTGCCTGGTCTTTCTTTCTTTCTTATCCTTTTAAAAAAATGTTTATTTATTTATTTATTTATTTATTTATTTATTTATTTATCTATTTATTTATTAGATATGAGTACACTGTAGCTGTCTTCAGACACTCCAGAAGAGGGTGTCAGATTCTGGAGAATCTAAATCTCTTTTATGATCTGCATATCATGTACATAAACACAGCCTCAGATACTCTTCTAAAAATGTAAAGATGAGTGGGGCCACTGAAAGGGCTCAACAATTAACAGCATTGTCTCCTCTTCCAGAGAACCTGGGATGAACTACCAGCAACTATATGGTGGCCCATCTCCAGTTACAGGAGATCAGACAGACAGACAGACAGAGATAAGGATGGCAGGCCTGCCTGGTCTTTCTTTTTTTCTTATCCTTTTAAAAAATGTTTATTTATTTAATTATTCAGGTATTTATTACATATAAGTATACTGTAGCTGTCTTCAGACACTCCAGAAGAGGGTGTAGGATTCTGGAGAATCTAAATCCCTCTTATGGTCTGCATATGATGTATATAAACACAGCCTCACATATACTTCTAAAAAATTAAAGATGGGTGGGATCACTGGAAGGGCTCAACAATTAACAGCATTGTCTCCTCTCCAGAGAACCTGGGATGAAATACCAGCAACTATATGGTGGCCCATCTCGAGTTCCAGGGTATCAGACAGATGTCAGACAGACAGAGAGACAGACAGAGATAAGAATGGCAGGCCTGCCTGGTCTTTCTTTCTTTCTTATCCTTTTAAAAAATGTTTAATTATTTATTTATTTATGTATTTATTACACATCAGTACACTGTAGCTGTCTTTAGACACTCCAGTAGAGGGTGTCAGATTCTGGAGAATCTAAATCCTCTTATAATCTGCATATGATGTACATAAACACAGCCTCAGGTATACTTCTAAAAATTTAAAGAAGTGTTGGGCCACTGAAAGGGCTCAACAATTAACAGCATTGTCTCCTCTTCCAGAGAACCTTGGATCAACTACCAGCAACTATATGGTGGCCCATCTCCAGTTCCCGGGGATCAGATAGACAGACAGACAGACAGACATAGATATAGATTGAAGGCCTGCCTGGTCTTTCTTTCTTTCTTATCCTTTTTTAAAAAATATTTATTTATTTATTTATTTATTTATCTATTTGTTTACTACATATAAGTAGACTGTAGCTGTCTTCAGACACTCCAGAAGAGGATGACAGATTCTGATGAATCTAAATCCCTCTTCTGGTCTGCATATGATGTACATAAACACAGCCTCACATACACTTCTCAAAATTTAAAGATGGGTAGGGCCACTGAAAGGGCTCAACAGTAACAGCATTTTCTCCTCTTCCAGAGAACCTGGGATCAACTACCAGCAACTATATGGTGGCCCATCTCCATTTCCGGGGATCAGATAGACAGACAGACAGACAGACAGACAGAGATATGGATGGCATGCCTGCCTGGTCTTTATTTCCTCCTTATCCTTTTTAAAAAATGTTTATTTATTTATTTATTTATTTATTTATTTATTTATTAGATATAAGTACACTGTAGCTGTTCAGACACTCCAGAAGAGGGTGTCAGATTCTGGAGAATCTAAAACCCTCTTATGGTCTGCATATGATGTACATAAACACAGCCTCACATACACTTCTAAATATTTAAAGATGGGTGGGACCACTGAAAGGTCTCAACAATTAACAGCATTGTCTCCCCTTCCAGAGAACCTGGGATCAACTACCAGCAACTATATGGTGGCCCATATCCAGTATCAGAGGATCAGACAGACAGACAGACAGACAGACAGACAGACAGAGATAAGGATGGCAGGCCTGCCAGGTCTTTCTTTCATTCTTATCCTTTTTTAAAAATGTTTATTTATTTATTTACTTATTTATTTATTTATTTATTTATTCATTTATTTATTTTTTTATGTATTTATTAGATATAAGTACACTGTAGCTGTCTTCAGATACTCCAGTAGAGGGTGTCAGAATCTGGAGAATCTAAACCCCTCTAATGGTCTGCATATGATGTACATAAACAGAGACTCACATATACTTCTAAAAATATAAAGATTGGTGGGGCCACTGAAAGGGCTCAACAATTAACAGCATTGTCTCCTCTTCCAGAGAACCTGGGACCAACTACCAGCAACTATATGGTGGCCCATCTCCAGTTCCAGGGGATCAGACAGACAGAGAGACAGACAGACAGAGATAAGGATGGCAGGCCTGCCTGGTCTTTCTTTCTTTCTTATCCTTTTAAAAAAATGTTTATTTATTTATTTATTTATGTATATATTTATTAGATATAAGTACACAGTAGCTGTCTTCAGACACTCCAGAAGAGGGTGTCAGATTCTGGAGAATCTAAATCCCTCTTATGGTATGCATATGATGTACATAATCAGAGATTCACATACACTTCTAAAAATTTAAAGATGGGTGGGGCCACTTAAAGGGCTCAACAAATAACAGCATTGTCTCCTCTTCCAGAGAACCTGGGATCAACTACCAGCAAGTATATGATGGACCATCTCCAGTTCCAGGGGATCAGACAGACAGATAGACAGACAGAGATAAGGATGGCACTCCTGCCTGGTCTTTCTTTATTTCTTATCCATTTTAAAAAATGTTTATTTATTTATTTATTTATTTATTTATTTATTTATTTATTTATTTATTAGATATAAATACACTGTAGCTGTCTTCAGACACTCCAGAAGAGGGTGTCAGATTCTGGACAATCTAAATCCCACTTAAGGTCTGCATATGATGTAAATAAACACAGCCTCACATACACTTCTAAAAATTTAAGGATGGGTGGGGCGACTGAAAGGGCTCAACAATTAACAGCATTGTCTCCTCTTCCAGAGAACCTGGGATCAACTACCAGCAACTATATGGTGGCCCATCTCCAGTTCCCGGGGATCAGATAGACAGACAGACAGACAGACAGACAGACAGAGATATGGATGGAAGGCCTGCCTGGTCTTTCTTTCTTTCTTATCCTGTTTAAATAATGTTTATTTATTTATTTATTTATTTATTTATTTATTAGATATAAGTACACAGTAGCTGTCTTCAGACACTCCAGTAGAGGGTGTCAGATTCTGATGAATCTAAATCCCTCTTCTGGTCTGCATATGATGTACATAAACACAGCCTCACATACACTTCTAAAAATTTAAACATGGGTAGGGCCATTGAAAGGGCTCAACAAGCTGGGCGTGGTGGCGCACGCCTTTAATCCCAGCACTCCGGATGCAGAGGCAGGCGGATTTCTGAGTTCCCGGCCAGCCTGGTCTACAAAGTGAGTTCCAGGACAGCCAGGGCTACACAGAGAAACCCTGTCTCAAAAAAAACAAAAAAAAAAAAAAAAAAGAAAGAAAGAAAGAAAGAAAGAAAGGGCTCAACATTAACAGCATTGTCTCCTCTTCCAGAGAACCTGGGATCAACTACCAGCAACTATATGGTGGCCCATCTCCAGTTCCAGGGGATCAGATAGACAGACAGACAGACAGACAGAGATATGGATGGCGGGCCTGCCAGGTTTTTCTTTATTTCTTATCCTGTTTAAATAATGTTTATTTATTTATTTATTTATTTATATATTTATTTATTAGATATAAATACACTGTAGCTGTCTTCAGACACTCCAGTAGAGGGAGTCAGATTCTGGAGAATCTAAATCCTCTTATAATGTGCATATGATGTACATAAACACAGCCTCAAGTATACTTCTAAAAATTTAAAGAAGTGTGGGGCCACTGAAAGGGCTCAACAATTAACAGAATGGTCTCCTCTTCCAGAGAACCTTGGATCAACTACCAGCAACTATATGGTGGCCCATCTCCAGTTCCCGGAGATCAGATAGAAAGACAGACAGACAGAGATATGGATGGTAGGCCTGCCTGGTCTTTCTTTATTTCTTATCCTTTTAAAAAAATGTTTATTTATTTATTTATTTATTTATCTATTTATTTATTAGATATCAGTACACTGTAGCTGTCTTCAGATACTCCAGAAGAGGGTGTCAGATTCTGGAGAATCTAAATCCCTTTTATGGTCTGCATATGATGTACATAAACACAGCCTCACATACACTTCTAAATATTTAAAGATGGGTGAGACCACTGAAATGTCTCAACAATTAACAGCATTGTCTCCTCTTCCAGAGAACCTGGGATCAACTACCAGCAACTATATGGTGGCCCATATCCAGTATCGAAGGATCAGACAGACAGACAGACAGACAGACAGAGATAAGGATGGCAGGCCTGACTGGTCTTTCTTTCTTTCTTATCTTTTTAAAAAATGTTTATTTATTTATTTATTTATTTATTTATTTATTTATTTATTTATGTATTTATTCGATATAAGTACACATTAGCTGTCTTCAGTCACTTCAGAAGAGGGTGTCAGATTCTGGAGAATCTAAATCTCTCTTATGATCTGCATATCATGTACATAAACACAGCCTCACATACTCTTCTAAAAATTTAAAGATGAGTGGGGCCACTGAAAGGGCTCAACAATTTACAGCATTGTCTCTTCTTACAGAGAACCTGGGTTCAACTACCACCAACTATATGGTGGCCGATCTCCAGTTACAGGAGATCAGACAGACACACAGACAGACAGACAGAGATAAGGATGGCAGGCCTGCCTGGTCTTTTTTTTTCTTATCCTTTTAAAAAAATGTTTATTTATTTAATTATTCAGGTATTTAATACATATAAGTATACTGTAGCTGTCTTCAGACACTCCAGAAGTGGGTGTAGGATTCTGGAGAATCTAAATCCCTCTTATGGTCTGCATATGATGTACATAAACACAGCCTCACATATACTTCTAAAAATTTAAAGATGGGTGGGGCCACTGGAAAGGCTCAACAATTAACAGCATTGGGTCCTCTTCCAGAGAACCTGGGATCAACTACCAGCACCTATATGGTGGCCCATCTCCAGTTCCAGGGGATCAGACAGACAGACAGACAGACAGAGATAAGGATGGCAGGCCTGCCTGGTCTTTCTTTCTTTTTTATCCTTTAAAAAAATGTTTATTTACTTATTTATTTATTTATTTATTTATTTATTTATTCATTTATGTATTTACTAGATATAAGTACACTGTAGCTGTCTTCTGACACTCCAGTAGAGGGTGTCACATTCTGCAGAATCTAAATCCCTCTTATGGTCTGCATATGATGTACATAAACACAGCCTCACATATACTTCAAAAATTTAAAGAAGGGTGGGGCCACTGAAAAAGCTCTACAAGTAACAGCATTGTCTCCTCTTCCAGAGTACCTGGGATCAACTACCATCCACTATATAGTGGCCCATCTCCAGTTCTCAGGGATCAGACAGACAGACAGACAGACAGACAGAGATAAGGATGGCAGGCCTGCCTGGTCTTTCTTTCTTTCTTATCCTTTGTAAAAAATGTTTATTTAATTATTTATTTATGTATTTATTAGATATAAGTACACAGTAGCTGTCTTCAGACACTCCAGAAGAGGGTGTCAGATTCTGGAGAATCTAAATCCCTCTTATGGTCTGCATATGATGTACATAAACACAGCCTCACATATACTTCTAAAAATTTAAAGATGGGTAGGACCACTGAAAGGGCTCAACAATTAACATCATTGTCTCCTCTTCCAGAGAACCTGGGATCAACTACCAGCAACTATATGGTGGCCCATCTGCAGTTCCAGGGGATCAGACAGACAGACAGACAGACAGAGATAAGGATGGCAGGCCTGCCTGGTCTTTCTTTCTTTCTTATCCTTTAAAAAATGTTTATTTATTTATGTATTTATTATATATAAGTACACTGTAGCTGTCTACAGACACTCCAGAAGAGTGTGTTAGATTCTAGAGAATCTAAATCCCTCTTATGGTCTGTGTATGATGTACATAAACACAGCCTCACATATACTGAGCTGAGGTGTCACAGGCCAACTGCTGGAATTTCTGAGTACCACCTAGAGAGAGAAAAGCTATGCTGTGGTTGTTTAATTTATGTATTTTATTATTTCTATTTGTTGTTTTGTTTTGTTTTATTTGTTTTTAGAAAAGGCCTCAGTCTGTAGCTCTGGCTGACCCAGGACTGCCTACCTGTGTTAATTAGGGTTTCACAGCTGAGAACAGACACCAAGAGCAAGGTAAGGTTTAGAAAACCCGACCTTCAGTGGTGGCTCAAGCTCTTAATGGGAGCACTCTGTAGGCAGAGGCAGTAAGTTTCTGAGTTCGAGGCCACCCTGGTGAAAGACAGGGTTAGGCAGGGCTAGGGTAGGCTAGGGTAGGCTAGGGTAGGCTATAGGGTAGGCTATAGGGTAGGCTATAGGGTAGGCTACAGGGTAGGCTAGGGTAGGCTACAGGGTAGGCTAGGGTAGGCTATAGGGTAGGCTAGGGGAAAGAAGGAAGGAAGAAAGAAAGAAAGAAAGAGAGAGAGAGAGAAAGAAAGAAAGAAAGAAAGAAAGAAAGGAAAAAGGTTTTATAAAAAGTGTTAAAGTTTTTAAAAATTAAAAAAAAAATACCAGATCACCATCACACAGCATTGGCTGTCTTCAGGTGTATCCTTTCAGCCTCCAAAACAAAAAGCAATGGCTGGCTGTCTTCAGGTGTATCCTATTCTCCAGTCTTATTTCCAACCTAAGAGCTGGGCTGAGCTGCCTCATTATGTAATTGCAAACCTTCCTTGGTTTGTCTTTTCCATTTCTAAGACTAACAGGCCTTTTTCTATTTAGAGAATATGCTCATGACTGTACTTTAGATATAGTAAATATAACTGTTGCTTATAAAACTTGTTTTCTAGGAATTTTTAAAGGGCAATGGCAGAGTTTATTTTTTAAAAATATTTTGCATTTATTTATTTGTGTGAGTGATGAAGCTCAGGTCTTCAAACTCGTCAGGAGGTATGATTACCTCCCCTCTCTCTCAACCCCTAAATAAATAAATAAATAAATAAATAAATAAATAAATAAACAAACCCCTAAAAATTTAAAGATGGGTGGGGCCACTGAAAATGCTCAACAATTAACAGCATTGTCTCCTCTTCCAGAGAGCCTGGGATCAACTACCAGCAACTATATGGAGGCCCATCTGCAGTTCAAGGGATTCAGACAGATAGACAGACAGACAGACAGAGATAAGGATTGCAGGCCTGCCTGGTCTTTCTTTATTTCTTATCCTTTTGAAAATGTTTATTTATTTATTTATTTATATAGGTATGTATGTATTTATTAGATATAAGTACACTGTAGCTGTCTTCAGACACTCCAGAAGAGGGTGTCAGAATCAGGAGAATATAAATCCCTTTTATTGTCTGCATATTCGGTACATAAACACAGCCTTACATATACTTCTATAAATTTAAAGATGGGTGGGGCCACTGAAAGTGCTCAACAATTAACAGCATTGTCTCCTCTTCCAGAGAAACTGGGATCAACTACCAGCAACTCTATGGAGACCCATCTACAGTTCCAGGGGATCAGACAGTCAGACAGACAGATAGAGATAAGGATGGCAGGCCTGCCTGGTCTTTCTTTCTTTCTAATCGATTTTAAAAAAATGTTTATTTATTTATTTATTTATTTATTTATTTATTTATGTATTTATTAGATATAAGTACACTGTATCAGTCTTAGACACTCCAAAAGTCGGTGTCATATTCTGGAGAATATAAATTCCTCTTAAGGTCTGAATATGATGTACATAAACACAGCCTCACATTTACTTCTAAAAATTAAAGATGGGTGGGGCCACTGAAAGGGCTCAACAATTAACAGCATTGTCTCCTCTTCCAGAGGACCTGGGATCAACTACCAGCAACTATATGGTGGCCCATCTCCACTTCCAGGGGATCAGACAGAGAGACAGACAGAAAGACAAAGATAAGGATGGCAGGCCTGCCTGGTTTTTCTTTCTTTCTTATCCTTTATAAAAAAATGTTTATTTATTTATTTATTTATTTATTAGATATAAGTACACTGTAGCTGTCTTCAGACACTCCAGAAGAGGGTGTCAGATTCTGGAGAATCTATATCCCTCTTATGGTCTGCATATGATGTACATAAACACAGCCTCACATATACTTCTAAAAATTTAAAGTTGGGTGGGGCCACTGAAAGGGCTCAACAATTAACAGCATTGTCTCCTCTTCAGGAGAACCTGGTATCAACTACCAGCAACTATATGGTGGCCCATCTCCATTTCCAGGGGATCTGACAGATAGACAGACAGACAGAAGACAGACAAAGTGGGAGGCCTGCATGGTCTTTCTTTCTTTATTATCCTTTTTATAAAATGTTTATTTATTTATTTATTTATTTATTAGATACAAAAATACTGTATCTGTCTTGAGACACTCAAGAAGAGGGTGCCGGATTCTGGAGAATCTAAATCCCTCTTATGGTCTGCATATGATGTACATAAACACAGCCTCACATTTACTTCTAAAAATTTAAAGATGGGTTGGTCCACTGAGATGGCTCAACAATTAAGTGCATTGTCTCCTCTTCCAGAGAATCTGGGATCAACCACCAGCAACTATATTTTGACCCATCTCCAATTCCAGGGGATCAGATAGACAGACAGACAGACATACAGACAGACAGACATAAGGATGGCAGGCCTGCCTGGTCTTTCTTTCTTTCTTATCATTTTTAAAAAATATTTATTTATTTATTTATGTATTTATTAAATATAAGTACACTGTAGCTGTCTTCAAACAATCCAGAGGAGGGTGTCAGATTCTGGAGAACCTAAATCCCTCTTATGGTCTGCATATGATGTACATAAACACAGCCTCAACTTTACTTCTAAAAATTTAAAGATGGGTGGGGCCACTGAAAATGCTCAACAATTAACAGCATCGTCTCCTCTTCCAGAGAGCCTGGGATCAACTACCAGCAACTATATGGTGGCCCATCTCCAGTTGCAGGGTATCAAAAAGACAGACAGACAGACAGAGATAAGGATGGAGGCCTGCCTTGGCTGTCCTTTCTTCCTTATTCTTTTTTAAAAATGTTTATTTATTTATTTATGTATTTATTAGATATAAGTACACTGTCGCTGTCTTCAGACACTGTAGAAGAGGGTGTCATATTCTGGAGAATCTAAATCCTGCTTATGGTCTGCATATGATGTACATAAACACAGCCTCATATTTACTTCTAAAAATTTAAAGATGGGTGGGAAACTGAAAGGGCACAACAATTAACAGCATTGTCTCCTCTTCCAGAGAACCTGGGATCAACTACCAGCAACTATATGGTGGCCAATCTCCAGTTCCCGGGGATCAGACAGACAGACAGAGAAACAGACAGACAAGGATAAGGATGGCATGCCTGCCTGGTCTTTCTTTTTTTCTTATCCATTTTAAAAAATGTTTGTTTATTTATTTATTTATTTATTTATTTATTTATTTATTTATTTATTTATTAGATATAAGTACACTGTATCTGTCTTCACACACTCCAGAAGAAGGTGTCAGATTCTGGTGAATCTAAGTTCCTCTTATTGTCTGCATATGATGTACATAAAAACAGCCTCACATATACTTCTAAAAATTTAAAGATGGGTCGGGCCACTGAAAGGGCTCAACAATTAACAGCATTGTTTCCTGTTCAAGAGAACCTGGGATCAACTACCAGCAACTATATGGTGGCCCATCTACAGTTCCAGGGGATCAGAAAAACAGACAGACAGACAGACAGAGATAAGGATGGCAGGCCTGCCTGGTCTTTCTTTCTTTCTTATCCTTTTTAAAAAATGTTTATTTATTTATTTATTTATTTATTTATTTATTTATTTATTTATTAGATATAAATACACCTTATCTGTCTTCAAACACTCCAGAATAGGGTGTCAGAATCTGGAGAATATAAATCCCTCTAATGGTCTGCATATGATGTTCATAAACACAGCCTCACATATACTTCTAAAAATTTAGAGATGGGTGGGGCCACTGAAAGGGCTCAAAAATTAACAGCATTGACTCCTCTTCCAGAGAACCTGGGATCAACTACCAGCAACTATATGGTGGCCCACCTTTAGTTCCCGGGGATCAGACAGCCAGACAGCCAGACAGAGATAAGGATGGCAGGCCTGCCTGTTCTTTCTTTCTTTCTTATCCTTTTTAAAAAATGTTTATTTATTTATTTATTTATTTATTTATTTATTTATTTATTTATTAGATATAAATACACCTTAGCTGTCTTCAGACACTCCAGAATAGGGTGTCAGAATCTGGAGAATATAAATCCCTCTAATGGTCTGCATATGATGTTCATAAACACAGCCTCACATATACTTCTAAAAATTTAGAGATGGGTGGGGCCACTGAAAGGGCTCAAAAATTAACAGCATTGACTCCTCTTCCAGAGAACCTGGGATCAACTACCAGCAACTATATGGTGGCCCACCTTTAGTTCCCGGGGATCAGACAGCCAGACAGCCAGACAGAGATAAGGATGGCAGGCCTGCCTGTTCTTTCTTTCTTTCTTATCCTTTTTAAAAAATGTTTATTGATTTATGTATTTATTTATTTATTTACTTACATATTTATTAGATATAAGTATACTGTAGCTGTCTTCAGACACTCCAGAAGAGGGTGTCAGATTCCTGAGAATCTAAATCCCTCTTATGGTCTACATATGATGTACATAAACACAGCCTCACATATACTTCTAAAAATTTAAAGATGGGTGGGGCCACTGAATGGGCTCAACAATTACCAGCATTGTCTCCTCTTCCAGAGAACCTGGGATCAACTACCATCAACTATATGGTGGCCCATCTCCAGTTCCAGGGGATCTGACAGATAGACAGACAGACAGACAGACAGACAGACAGACAGACAAGGTGGCAGGCCTGCCTGGTTTTTCTTTCTTTCTTATCCTTTTTAAAAAATGTTTATTAATTTATGTATGTACTTATTAGATATAAGTACACTGTAGCTGACTTCAAACACTCACGAAGAGGGTGTCAGATTCTCGAGAATCTAAATCCCTTTTATAGTCTTCATATGATGTACATAAACACAGCCTCACATATACTTCTAAAAACTTAAAATGTGTGGGGCCACTGAAAGGGCTCAACAATTAACAGCATTGTCTCCTCTTTCAGAGAACCAGGCATCAACTACCAACAATTATATGGTGGCCCATCTCCAGTTCCGGGGATCAGACAGACAGACAGACAGACAAGGATGGCAGGCCTGCCTGGTCTCTCTTTCTTTATTATTATTTTTTAAAAATGTTTATTTGTTTATTTATGAATTTATTAGATATAAGTAAACTGTATCTGTCTTCAGACAATCCAGAAGAGGGTGTCAGATTCTGGAGAATCTAAATCCCTCCTATGGTCTGCATATTCGGTACATAAACACAGCCTTACATATACTTCTAAAAATTTAAATATGGGTGGGGCCACTGAAAGGGCTCAACAATTAACAGCATAGTCTCCTCTTCCAGAGAACCTGGGATCAACTACCAGCAACTATATGGTGGCCCATCTCGAGTTCCAGGGGATCAGACAGACAGACAGACAGATAAAGATAAGGATGGCAGGCCTGCCTGGTCTTTCTTTCTAATCGATTTTAAAAAATGTTTATTTATTTATTTATTTATTTATGTATTTATTAGATATAAGTACTCTGTATCCGTCTTAGACACTCCAAAAGTCGGTGTCATATTCTGGAGAATCTAAATACCTCTTATGGTCTGAATATGATGTACATAAACACAGCCTCACATTTACTTCTAAAAATTTAAAGATGGGTGGGGCCAATGAAAGGGCTCAACAATTAACAGCATTGTCTCCTCTTCCAGAGGACTTGGGATCAACTACCAGCAACTATATGGTGGCCCATCTCCAGTTCCAGGGGATCAGAGAGACAGACAGACAGACAGAGATAAGGATGGCAGGCCTGCCTGATTTTTCTTTCTTTCTTATCCTATTTAAAAAAATGTTTATTTATTTATTGATTTATTTATTTATTTATTTATTTATTTATTTATTAGATATAAGTACACTGTAGCTGTCTTCAGACAATCCAGAAGAGGGTGTCAGATTCTGGAGAATCTAAATCCCTCTTATGGTCTGCATATGATGTACATAAACAGAGACTCACATACACCTCTAAAAATTTAAAGATGGGTGGGGCCACTTAATGGGCTCAACAAATAACAGCATTGTCTCCTCTTCCAGAG
Source organism: Mus caroli (assembly GCF_978045245.1). NCBI lineage: Eukaryota > Metazoa > Chordata > Mammalia > Rodentia > Muridae > Mus > Mus caroli. The sequence goes on from NW_028227662.1 coordinate 82,957, forward strand.
AACCTGGTATCAACTACCAGCAAGTATATGATGTACCATCTCCAGTTCCAGGGGATCAGACAGACAGACAGACAGACAGAGATAAGGATGGCAGGCCTGCCTGGTCTTTCTTTCTTTTTTATCCTTTAAAAAAATGTTTATTTACTTATTTATTTATTTATTTATTTATTTATTCATTTATGTATTTACTAGATATAAGTACACTGTAGCTGTCTTCTGACACTCCAGTAGAGGGTGTCACATTCTGCAGAATCTAAATCCCTCTTATGGTCTGCATATGATGTACATAAACACAGCCTCACATATACTTCAAAAATTTAAAGAAGGGTGGGGCCACTGAAAAAGCTCTACAAGTAACAGCATTGTCTCCTCTTCCAGAGTACCTGGGATCAACTACCATCCACTATATAGTGGCCCATCTCCAGTTCTCAGGGATCAGACAGACAGACAGACAGACAGACAGAGATAAGGATGGCAGGCCTGCCTGGTCTTTCTTTCTTTCTTATCCTTTGTAAAAAATGTTTATTTAATTATTTATTTATGTATTTATTAGATATAAGTACACAGTAGCTGTCTTCAGACACTCCAGAAGAGGGTGTCAGATTCTGGAGAATCTAAATCCCTCTTATGGTCTGCATATGATGTACATAAACACAGCCTCACATATACTTCTAAAAATTTAAAGATGGGTAGGACCACTGAAAGGGCTCAACAATTAACATCATTGTCTCCTCTTCCATAGAACCTGGGATCAACTACCAGCAACTATATGGTGGCCCATCTGCAGTTCCAGGGGATCAGACAGACAGACAGACAGACAGAGATAAGGATGGCAGGCCTGCCTGGTCTTTCTTTCTTTCTTATCCTTTAAAAAATGTTTATTTATTTATGTATTTATTATATATAAGTACACTGTAGCTGTCTACAGACACTCCAGAAGAGTGTGTTAGATTCTAGAGAATCTAAATCCCTCTTATGGTCTGTGTATGATGTACATAAACACAGCCTCACATATACTGAGCTGAGGTGTCATAGGCCAACTGCTGGAATTTCTGAGTACCACCTAGAGAGAGAAAAGCTATGCTGTGGTTGTTTAATTTATGTATTTTAATATTTCTATTTGTTGTTTTGTTTTGTTTTATTTGTTTTTAGAGAAGGCCTCAGTCTGTAGCTCTGGCTGACCCAGGACTGCCTACTTGTGTTAATTAGGGTTTCACAGCTGAGAACAGACACCAAGAGCAAGGTAATGTTTAGAAAACCCGACCTTCAGTGGTGGCTCAAGCTCTTAATGAGAGCACTCTGTAGGTAGAGGCAGTAAGTTTCTGAGTTCGAGGCCACCCTGGTGAAAGACAGGGTTAGGCAGGGCTAGTGTAGGCTAGGGTAGGCTATAGGGTAGGCTATAGGGTAGGCTAGGGTAGGCTATAGGGTAGGCTAAAGGGTAGGCTAGGGTAGGCTATAGGGTAGGCTATAGGGTAGGCTATAGGGTAGGCTATAGGGTAGGCTATAGGGTAGGCTAGGGTAGGCTAGGGTAGGCTAGGGTAGGCTAGGGTAGGCTAGGGTAGGCTAGGCCAGGGTAAGAAGAAAGAAAGAAAGAAAGAAAGAAAGAAAGAAAGAAAGGAAGGAAGGAAGAAAGGAAGGAAGAAAGGAAGAAAGGAAGGAAGAAAGAAAGGAAGGAAGAAAGGAAGGAAGAAAGGAAGGAAGAAAGGAAGGAAGAAAGGAAGAAAGGAAGAAAGGAAGAAAGGAAGGAAGGAAGGAAGAAAGAAAGAAAGAAAGAAAGAAAGAAAGAAAGAAAGAAAGAAAGGAAGAAAAAGGTTTTATAAAAAGTTTTTAAAAATTAAAAAAAAAATACCAGATCACCATCACACAGCATTGGCTGTCTTCAGGTGTATCCTTTCAGCCTCCAAAACAAAAAGCAATGGCTGGCTGTCTTCAGGTGTATCCTATTCTCCAGTCTTATTTCCAACCTAAGAGCTGGGCTGAGCTGCCTCATTATGTAATTGCAAACCTTCCTTGGTTTGTCTTTTCCATTTCTAAGACTAACAGGCCTTTTTCTATTTAGAGAATATGCTCATGACTGTACTTTAGATATAGTAAATATAACTGTTGCTTATAAAACTTGTTTTCTAGGAATTTTTAAAGGGCAATGGCAGAGTTTATTTTTTAAAAATATTTTGCATTTATTTATTTGTGTGAGTGATGAAGCTCAGGTCTTCAAACTTGTCAGGAGTTATGATTACCTCCCCTCTCTCTCAACCCCTCTCTCTCCTCTCTCAATGATTGTGTAAGAATGTTTTGCATGTGTATGCTGTGCCCACAGACTCCAGAACAGAGTATTAGATCCCCTGGAACTGGAGATGGGCCACCATATATAATACTGGTAATTGAGCCCAGGTTCTCTGGAAGAGGAGACAATGCTCTTAATTGTTGAGCCCTCTCTGTAGCCACATCTTTCTTTCTTTTTTTTTTTTTTGAGTATATGTGAGGCTGTGTTTATATACATCATATGCAGACAATAAGAATGATTGAGATTCTTCAGAATCTGACACCCTCTTCTGGACTGTCTGAAGATAGCTACAGCATACTTAAATATAATAAATAAATAAATCTTTAAAAAGAAAAGGAAAAGTAAAAAAGAAAGAACAGGCCTGCCATATGCATGTTCATAGAGGAAAATGGAAGAGACCCCAATCTAACCTCAGCAGGGTGCTTCCTTCTGGATGGTAGCTCACAGTTTCATCCCAGCAAGACAGGCAAATCACTGAGTTCAAGGACAGTAAGGTTCAGGACAGCCAAGGTTAGGAAGGAAAAGGGTCTATGTTGAGAATACAAACCTACAAAACAACAACTAGGAAAAAGAAGTGACAGTGTAACTTGGGGTAGGGTACCAACAAGAGAAAGCTTTCTGTTACCACTTACAAACACCAGTAGCCTTGCACCCTTCTGCCCAGGTCCCTGCCTTCCTTTCTAGGAATTCTAAGGATGCCAGGGTGTGGGGGAATCCAGATTAACTTTTTAATAACAAAGACTTGGTCTTTGATGTCTATAGGAAGCCCTTCTCAGTGCCTTTAACTACCACTGAACTTTCAGGGCTGTGACACAACTGTAACAAGGAACAGAGCTAAGAACCTGCAGCCTTTGAAAACAACTATTTTTTTAAAGTGGGGGACACAAATCAGCAGTAGAACCCCTCAGGTTCAGCCATAATACTTGTTAGGGAAACAGCCTCAATGTCCGGAGCTGAGGTCTCATGGGTGAACTGCTTCAAACTCTGAGTATCATTGAAAGAAAGAAAAGATATCATGTGGTTTCTTAATTTATTTATTTTATTATTTCTATTTTTTTGTTTTCTTTTGTTTTGTTTTAGAAAAGGCCTCAGTCTGTAGCTATGGCTGACCTAGGACAGACTACATGTGTTAATTAGGGTTTCACAGTTGAGAAACAGACCATACCTATGTAAGACTTAGAAAACCCAACAGTCAGTGGTGGCTCGAGCTCTTAATGAGAGCACTCTGGAGGCAGAGGCAGTCAGTTTCTGAGTTCGAGGCCAGCCTGGTTAAAGACAGGGATAGGCAGGGCTAGGCAAGGCAGGGCTGGGCTAGGCTAGGCTAGGCAAGGGGCTGGGCTAGGCAAGGCAAGGGGCTAGGCTAGGCAACGCAAGGGGCTAGGCAAGACAGACAGACAGAGAGAAAGACAGACAAGGATGGAAGCCTGCCTGGTTTTTCTTTCTTTCTTATCCCTTTTAAAAAATGTATATTTATTTATTTATTTATTTATGTATTTATTAGATATAAGTACACTGTAGCTGTCTTCAGACACTCCAGAAGAGGGTTTCAGATTCTGGAGAATCTATATCCCTCTTACGGTCTGAATATGATGTACATAAACACAGCATCACATTTACTTCTAGAAATTTAAAGATGAGTGGGGCCACTGAAAGGGCTGAACAATTAACAGAATTGTCTCTTCTTCAGAGTACCTGGGATCAACTACCAGCAACTATATGGTGGCCCATCTCCAGTTCCAGGAGATCAGACAGACAGACAGACAGACAGACAGACAGACAGACATAGATAAGGATGACCGTCCAGCCTGGTCTTTCTTTCTATCTTATTCTTTTTAAAAAATGTTTGTTTGTTTATTTATTTATTTATTTATTTATTTATTTATTTATTAGATATAAGTACACTTTAGCTATCTTCAGACACTCCAGAAGAGGGTGTCAGATTCTGGAGAATCTATATCCCTCTTATGGTCTGCATATGATGTACATAAACACAGCCTCACATATACTTCTAAAAATTTAAAGATGTGTGGGGCCACTGAAAGGTCTCAACAATTAACAGCATTGTCTACTCATCAGAGATCCTGGGATCAACTACCAGCAACTATATGGTGGCCCATCTCCAGTTCCAGGGTATCAGACAGACAGACAGACAGACAGAGATAAGGGTGGCAGACCTGCCTGGTCTTTCTTTTTTCTTATCCTTTTTAAATAATGTTTTTTTAATTATTTATTTATGTATTTATTAGATATAAGTACACAGTAGCTGTCTTCAGACACTCCAGAAGAGGGTGTCAGATTCTGGAGAATCTAAATCCCTCTTATGGTCTGCATATGATGTACATAAACACAGCCTCACATATACTTCTAAAAATTTAAAGATGGGTAGGACCACTGAAAGGGCTCAACAATTAACATCATTGTCTCCTCTTCCAGAGAACCTGGGATCAACTACCAACAACTATATGGTGGCCCATCTGCAGTTCCAGTGTATCAGACAGACAGACAGACAGAAAGAGATAAGGATGGAGTCCTGCCTGGTCTTTCTTTCTTACTTATAATTTTTAGAAAATGTTTATTTATTTATTTATGTATTTATTAGATATAAGTACACTGTAGCTGTCTTCAAACACTCTAGAAGAGGGTCTCATCTTCTGGAGAATCTAAATCCCTCTTATGGTCTGCATATGATGTACATAAACACAGCCTCGCATATACTTCTAAAAATTTAAAGATGGGTGGGCCCACTGAAAAAGCTAAACAATTAACAGCATTGTCTCTTCTTCCAGAGAACGTGGGATCAACTACCAGCAACTATATGGTGGCCCATCTTAAGTTCCAGGGGATAAGACAGACAGACAGACAGACAGAGATAAGGATAGCAGGCCTGCCTGATTTTTCTTTCTTTCTTATCCTTTTTAAAAAATGTTTATTTTTTGTTTATTTATTTGTTTATTTATTTATGAATTTATTAGATATAAGTACACTGTAGCTGTCTTCAGACTCTCCAGAAGAGGGTGTCAGATTCTGGAGAATCTATATCCCTCTTATGGTTGCATATGATGTACATGAACACAGCCTCACATATACTTCTAAAAATTTAAAGATGTGTGGGGCCACTGAAAGGGCTCAACAATTAACAGCATTGTCTCCTCTTCCAGAGAACCTGAAATCAACTACCAGCAACTATATGGTGGCCCATCTCCAGTTCCAGGGGATCAGACAGACAGACAGACAGAGATAAGGATGGCAGGCCTGCCTGGTCTTTCTTTCTTTCTTATCGTTTTAAAAAAATGTTTATTTAATTATTTATGTATTTATTAGATATAAGTACACTGTAGCTGTCTTCAGACATGCCAGAAGAGGGTGTCAGATTCTGGAATATCTAAATCCCTCTTATGGTATGTATATGATGTACATAAACACAGCCTCACATATACTTCTAAATATTTAAAGATGGGTTGGGCTACTGAAAGGGCTCAACAATTAACAGCACTGACTCCTCTTCCAGAGAACCTGGGATCAACTACCAGCAATTATATGGTGGCCCAACTCCAGTTCCAGGGGATCAGACAGAAAGACAGACAGACAGACAAGGATGGCAGGCCTGCCTGGTCTCTCTTTCGTTATTATCCTTTTTTAAAATGTTTATTTGTTTATTTATGAATTTATTAGATATAAGTACACTGTAGCTGTCTTCAGACACTCCAGAAGAGGGTGTCAGATTCTGAAATATCTAAATCCCTCTTATGGTATGTATATGATGTACATGAACACAGCCTCACATATACTTCTAAAAATTTAAAGATGTGTGGGGCCACTGAAAGGACTCAACAATTAACAGCATTGTCTCCTCTTCCAGAGAACCTCGGATCAACTACCAGCAAATATATGGGGCCCATTCCAGTTCCAGGGGATCTACTGACAGACAGACAGACAGACAGACAGAGATAAGGATGGCAGGCCTGCTGGTCTTTCTTTTTTTCTTATCCTTTTTAAAAAATGTTTATTTATTCATTTATTTATTTATTTATTTATTTATTTATTTATTTATTTATGTATTTATTAGATATATGTACACTGTATCCGTCATAGACACTCAAAAAGACGATGTCAGATTCTGGAGAATCTAAATCCCTCTTACGGTCTGAATATAATGTACATAAACACAGCATCACATTTACTTCTAGAAATTTAAAGATGAGTGGGGCCACTGAAAGGGCTGAACAATTAACAGAATTGTCTCCTCTTCAGAGTACCTGGGATCAACTACCAGCAACTATATGGTGGCCCATCTCCAGTTCCAGGAGATCAGACAGACAGACAGACAGAGAGACAGACAGACAGACATAGATAAGGATGACAGTCCAGCCTGGTCTTTCTTTCTATCTTATTCTTTTTAAAAAATGTTTGTTTGTTTATTTATTTATTTATTTATTTATTTATTTATTTATTTATTTATGTATTTATTAGATATAAGTACACTTTAGCTATCTTCAGACACTCCAGAAGAGGGTGTCAGATTCTGGAGAATCTATATCCCTCTTATGGTCTGCATATGATGTACATAAACACAGCCTCACATATACTTCTAAAAATTTAAAGATGTGTGGGGCCACTGAAAGGTCTCAACAATTAACAGCATTGTCTACTCATCAGAGATCCTGGGATCAACTACCAGCAACTATATGGTGGCCCATCTCCAGTTCCATGTTATCAGACAGACAGACAGAGAGACAAGGATAAGGATGGCAGGCCTACCTGGTCTTTCTTTCTTTTTTATCCTTTTAATAAAATGTTTATTTATTTATTTATGTATTTATTAGATATAAGTACAATGTAGCTGTCTTCAAACAATCCAGAAGAGGGTGTCATATTCTGGAGAATCTAAATCCCTCTTATGGTCTGCATATGATGTACATAAACACAGCACAACTTTATTTCTAAAAATTCAAAGATGGGTGGGGCCACTGAAATGGCTCAACAATTAACAGCATTGTCTCCTCTTCCAGAGAGCCTGGGATCAACTACCAGCAACTATATGGTGGCCCATCTCCAGTACCAGGGTATCAAACAGACAGACAGACAGACAGAGATAAGGATGGCAGGCCTGCCTGGTCTTTCTTTCTTTCTTATCCTTTTTAAAAATATTTATTTTTTATATATGTATTTATTAGATATAAGTACACTGTAGCTGTCTTTAGACACTGCAGAAGAGGGTGTCAGATTCTGGAGAATCTAAATCCCTCTTAGGGTCTGCATATGATGTACATAAACACAGACTCACATTTTCTTCTAAAAATTTAAAGATGGGTGGGGCCACTGAAAGGGCTCAACAATTAACAGCATTGTCTCCTCTTCCAGAGAACCTGGGATAAACTACCAGCAACACTATGGTGGCCCATCTCCAGTTCCAGGGTATCAGACAGACAGACAGACAGACAGAGATAAGGGTGGCAGGACTGCATGGTCTTCCTTACTTTCTTATCCTTTTTAAAAAATGTTTATTTATTTATTTATTTATTTATTTATTTATTTATTTATTTATGTATTTATTAGATATAAGTAAACTGTAGTTGTCTTCAGACACTCCAGAAGAGGGTGTCAGATTCTGGAGAATCTAAATCACTCTTATGGTCTGCATATGATGTACATAAACACAGCCTCACATATACTTCTAAAAATTTAAAGATGGGTGAGGCCACAGAAAGTGCTCAATAATTAACAGCATTTTCTCCTCTTCCAGAGAACATTGGATAAACTACCAGCAACTATATGGTGGCCCATCTTAAGTTCCAGGGTATCAGACAGACAGACAGACAGAAAGAGATAAGGATGGAGGCCTGCCTGGTCTTTCTTTCTTACTTATACTTTTTAGAAAATGTTTATTTATTTATTTATGTATTTATTAGATATAAGTACACTGTAGCTGTCTTCAAACACTCTAGAAGAGGGTCTCATCTTCTGGAGAATCTAAATCCCTCTTATGGTCTGCATATGATGTACATAAACACAGCCTCGCATATACTTCTAAAAATTTAAAGATGGGTGGGCCCACTGAAAGGGCTCAACAATTAACAGCATTGTCTCTTCTTCCAGAGAACGTGGGATCAACTACCAGCAACTATATGATGGCCCATCTCAAGTTCCAGGGGATAAGACAGACAGACAGACAGACAGAGATAAGGATGGCAGGCCTGCCTGATTTTTCTTTCTTTCTTATCCTTTTTAAAAAATATTTATTTATTTGTTTATTTATTTATTTGTTTATTTATTTATGTATTTATTAGATATAAGTACACTGTAGCTGTCTTCAGACTCTCCAGAAGAGGGTGTAAGATTCTGGAGAATCTAAATCCCTCTTATGGTCTGCATATGATGTACATAAACACAGCCTCGCATATACTTCTAAAAATTTAAAGATGGGTGGGCCCACTGAAAGGGCTCAACAATTAACAGCATTGTGTCCTCTTCCAGAGAACCTGAAATCAACTACCAGCAACTATATGGTGGCCCATCTCCAGTTCCAGAGGATCAGACAGACAGACAGACAGAGATAAGGATGGCAGGCCTGCCTGGTCTTTCTTTCTTTCTTATCGTTTTAAAAAATGTTTATTTAATTATTTATGTATTTATTAGATATAAGTACACTGTAGCTGTCTTCAGACACTCCAGAAGAGGGTGTCAGATTCTGAAATATCTAAATCCCTCTTATGGTATGTATATGATGTACATGAACACAGCCTCACATATACTTCTAAAAATTTAAAGATTGGTTGGGCTACTGAAAGGGCTCAACAATTAACAGCACTGACTCCTCTTCCAGAGAACCTGGGATCAACTACCAGCAATTATATGGTGGCCCAACTCCAGTTCCAGGGGATCAGACAGAAAGACAGACAGACAGACAAGGATGGCAGGCCTGCCTGGTCTCTCTTTCGTTATTATCCTTTTTTAAAATGTTTATTTATTTATGAATTTATTAGATATAAGTACACTGTAGCTGTCTTCAGACACTGCAGAAGAGGGTGTCAGATTCTGGAGTATCTAAATCCATCTTATGGTATGCATATGATGTACATAAACACAGCCTCACATATACTTCTAAAAATTTAAAGATGGGCGGGGCAACTGAGAGGGCTCAACAATTAACAGCATTGTCTCTTCTTCCAGAGAATCTGGGATCAACTACCAGCAACTATATGGTGACCCTTCTCCAGTTCCAGGGGATCAGATAGACAGAGAGACAGACAGACAGACAGACAGAGATAAGGATGGCAGGCCTGCCTGGTCTTTCTTTCTTTCTTATCCTTTTTAAAAAATGTTTATTAATTTACGTATGTATTTATTAGATATAAGTACACTGTAGCTGTCTTCAAACACCCCCGAAGAAGGTGTCAGATTCTGGAGAATCTATATCCCTCTTATGGTCTGCATATGATGTACATAAACACAGCCTCACATATACTTCTAAAAATTTAAAGATGGGTGGGGCCACTGAAAGGGCTCAACAATTAACAGCACTGACTCCTCTTCCAGAGAACCTGGAATCAACTACCAGAAATTATATGGTGGCCCATCTCCAGTTCCAGGGGATCAGACAGACAGACAGACAGAGAGACAGACAGACAGACAAAGATAAGAATGGCAGTCCTGCCTGGTCTTTCTTTCTTTCTTATCCTTTTAAAAAAATGTTTGTTTGTTTATTTATTTATTTATTTATTTATTTATTTATTTATGTAAGTATTTATTAGATATAAGTACACTGTAGCTGTCTTCAGACACTCCAGAAGAGGGTGTCCTATTCTGGAGAATCTATATCCCTCTTATGGTCTCCATATGATGTACATACACACAACCTCACATATACTTCTACAAATTTAAAGATGTGTGGGGCAACTGAAAGGGCTCAACAATTAACAGCATTGTCTCCTCTACCAGAGATCCTGGGATCAACTACCAGCAACTATATGGTGTCCCATGTCCAGTACCAGGTGATCAGACAGACAGACAGAAAGACAAGGATAAGGATGGCAGGCCTGCCTGGTCTTTCTTTCTTTCTTATCCTTTTTAAAAAATGTTTATTTATTTATTTATGTATTTATTAGATATAAGTACAATGTAGCTGTCTTCAAACAATCCAGAAGAGGGTGTCAGATTCTGGAGAATCTAAATCCCTCTTATGGTCTGCATATGATGTACAGAAACACAGCCTCACATATACTTCTAAAAATTTAAAGATGGGTGGGGCAATTGAAAGGGCTCAACAATTAAGAGCATTGTCTTCTCTTCTAGAGAACCTGGGATCAACTACCAGCAACTATATGGTGGCCGATCTCGAGTCCAAGGGGATCAGACAGACTGTAGACAGACAGACAGACAGACAGAGATAAGGATTTCAGGCCTGCCTGGTCTTTCTTTCTTTCTTATCCTGTTTAAAAAATGTTTATTTATTTATTTATTTATTTATTTATTTATTTATTTATTTATTTGATATAAGTACACTGTAGCTGCCTTCAGACACTCCAGAAGAGGATTTCAGATTCTGTAGAATCTAAATCACATTTATGGTCTGCATATGATGTACATAAACACAGCCTCACATATACTTCTAAATATTTAAAGATGGGTGGCGCCACTGAAAGGGCTCAACAATTAACATCAATGGCTCCTCTTCCAGAGAACCTGGGATATCCCTGAAAAATTCGAAAAGTGCAAAAATCACACTATAGGACTTGGAATATGATGATAAACCCTGAAAAAGTCCAAAAATAAGAAATTCACACTTGTTGGACCTGCAATATAGTGAGAAACCCTGAAACAGTCGAAAAATGAGAAAATCACACTGTAGAAGATCGAGTATGGTGAGCAACCCTGAAAATTTTTAAAAATTAGAAAAATCACACTGTAGAACCTGGAATATGTTGAGAAACTCTGAAAAAGTCAAAAAATTAGAAAAATCAGACTGTAGGGCTTGGAATATGATGAGAAACCCTGAAAAAGATGAAAAATGAGAAAAATCACACAATAGGATCTGCAGTATGGTGAGAAACACTGAAACAGTCGAAAAATAAGAAAATCAAACTTGTAGTACCTGCAATATGGTGAGAAACCCTGAAAAATTCCAAAAATGAGAAAATCACACTGTAGGATTTGGAATATGATGAGAAACCGTGAAAAAGTCAAAAAATGAGAATAATACAATGTAGGAGCTGGAATATGATGAGAAACCCTGAAAGAGTCGAAAAATAAGAAAACCACACTTGTAGGACCTCCAATATGGTGAAAAACCCTGAAAAAGTCGAAAAATGAGAAAATCACAGTGTAGGACCTGGAATATTGTGAGAAACCCTGAAAAAGTCGAAAAATGAGAAAATCACGCAGTAGGTCCTGGAATTTGGTCAGAAACACTGAAAAAGTGTAAAATAAGAAAATCACACTATAGTACCTGGAATATGGTGAGAAACCTTGAAAAAGTCTTAAAATGAGAAAATCACACTTTAGGACATGGAATATGGTGAGAAACGTTGAAAAAGTCAAAAATGAGAAAAATCACACTGTAGTAAAAGGAATATGGTGATAAAATCTGAAAAAGTTGAAAAATTAGAAAAATCACACTCTAGGACTTGGAATAAGATGAGAAACCCTGAAAAAGTCAAAAAATGAGAAAATCACACTGTAGGACTTGGAATATGATGAGAAACCCTGAAAAAGTCAAAAAATGAGAAAATCACACTGTAGGACTTGGAATAAAATGAGAAACCGTGAAAAAGACAAAAAATGACAAAAGTACACGGTAGGAGATGGAATATGGAGAGAAACCGTTAAAAAGTAGAAAAATAAGATATACACACTTGTAGGACATGCAATATTGTGAGAGACCATGAAAAAGTCTTAAAATGAGAAAATCACACTGTAGTACCTGGAATATGGTGAGAAACCCTGAAAAAGTCCAAAAATAAGAAATTCACACGTGTAGGACCTGCAATATGGTGAGAAACCCTGAAAAAGTAGAAAAATGAGAAAATCACACTGTAGGACTTGGAATAAGATGAGACACCCTGAAAAAGTCAAAAAATGAGAAAATTTCACTGTAGGACTTGGAATAAGATGAGAAACCCTGAAAAAGTTGAAAAATGAGAAAATCACAATGTAGAAGATGGAATATGGTGAGCAATCCTGAAAAAGTCAAAAAATGAGAAAATCACACTGTGGAACCTGGAATATGGTGAGAAACTCTGAAAAAGGCGAAAAATTGGAAAAATCACACTCTAGGACTTGGAATATGATGAGAAACCCTGAAAAAGTCAAAAATGAGAAAATCAGACTGTAGTAGCTGGAATATGGTGAGAAACATTGAAAAAGTCTCAAAATGAGAAAATCACACAGTTGGACCTGCAATATGGAGAGAAACACTGAAACAGTCGAAAAATAAAAAAAATCAAACTTGTAGTACCTGCAATATGGTGAGAAACCCTGAAAAATTCCAAAAATGAGAAAATCACACTGTAGGATTTAGAATATGATGAGAAATCGTGAAAAAGTCAAAAAATGAGAAAAATACACTGTAGAAGCTGGAATATGGTGAGTAAACCCTGAAAAAGTCGAAAAATAAGAAAATCACACTTGTAGAACCTCCAATATGGTGAGAAACCCTGAAAAAGTCGAAAAATAAGAAAATCACACTTGTAGAACCTCCAATATGGTGAGAAACCCTGAAAAAGTCTAAAAATGACAAAATCACACTGTAGGACCTGGAATATGGTGAGAAACCCTAAAAAAGTCCAAAAATAAGAAATTCACACTTGTAGGACTTGCAATATGGTGAGAAACCCTGAAAAAGTCGAAAAATGAGAAAATCACGCAGTAGTACCTGGAATATGGTGAGAAACACTGAAAAAGTCTTAAAATGAGAAAATCACACTGTAGGACCTGGAATATGGTGAGAAACCCTGAAAAAGTCCAAAAATAAGAAATTCATACTTGTGGGACCTGCAATATGGTGAGAAACCCTGAAAAAGTCGAAAAATGAGAAAATCACACTGTAGTACCTGGAATATGGTGAGAAACCCTGAAAAAGTCTAAAATTGAGAAAA